>NC_064032.1:4627738-4850516 GCF_917208135.1 Athalia rosae | reverse complement strand
AAAAAAAAAAGAACCGTGCGATATTCGCGGGTCGAAAAGTTCCGATTAATTTCGTCGCCCGTGGGACGCGCGAGGAGCTTACAACGTGCGAGTATATGACGAGATATGGTCGCGGAGATTCGAAAATATGAGACGCTTTTTCACACGTTCCAACGTAGAAAAGCTCGACGTTGCGATATTTCGAACGGGTCGAATATATCCCGTGGGATTTTGGTGGAAAAAAAAAACAGAAAAACAAAAAAAAAAGGAAAACGAAAAAACACCGCAGAGTTAAAGACGTGAATCGCGATTCGAAATCGACGTGTATATTTTAAGGTTGGCCGAATAAATGTGAGTGGAAAATAAAAATCGGAATGGAAATTGTCAAGAGTATATCAAGTTCGCGACGAATCGAATTAAAAGTTCCTCATCAATGTTATGGTTTAAAGATCGTCCGAAAACGTTATTTACTCAATTGAAAGTTGAAAAAGAAACTCCGACGACTTTTGGAAAAATGAAAATATTGACTCGACATTTTTATTCCAAATGACGGGGGAAAAAATATTGAAAATACGAGTACGTGTACATTATTCAATTTTTGAGGATTTTGGAAATTTTTCAAAAATCTTCAAACGTTCCCTGAAAATTCTATCTTTCGAGCTGATCTTTTCAAGGGGTTCTCGAAGCATGCTTCGAACCGATAAAAAAAAACGAAATGTTCGCTTTTTTATTGCGGCCACCCTGAAATACGTACCTGTACGAATTTTTTTTGTTTTTTATTTTGTTCTTTTTTTCCGCACGGTAAAAAAAAATTAGATCAACCGCACATACGCTTTATTTTCGTACGATTTCTCTGCGTCTTTCTTTATTCCATTCCAAGAAAAGTTCGAAAGTCATTTTATATATATATATATATATATGGTGTATCGTATAGACGTCAGAAACGAAACACGCCCCAAGGGGGTGCGCGAGTACTTAGCTTCTAATCCCTGTGTATGTACGTCGCTGTACATATGCGGAGTATAAGTCTCGACATGGGACTCGAGAAGAAGCACTTCGCTTCCTCAAACTCTTACCCTATTTTCATTCCTTTTTTTCCCTTTGTTCTCCCTTCTTCTTCATCCACCTTCCCGCAACCCCCCCCCCCCCCCCCCCCCCGACGCGCGCGAACTGCACCGCGTTATATTACGACCTCCGCGCGTATTTTTTTCGTTTCATTTTCCATTCGGTTCGACGCTTGTTTCATCTTGTTTTTTTTTTTTTTTTTGTTTTTGGTCGTTTTTTTTTGTTTTTTTTTTTCGGTTTTTTATATTCATAGTCGAAACGGGTTTTATTTATAGTTTACCCTGCAGTCGATAATTAGCGCTCCGGGTCGTCGGAGTAGCCGGTGAAAAAATACGGCCGTATATCTACACCGCACGCCCCAGTTGATGGAAAATTGAATCCAAACAAATTATGGTGGCACCCGGGTACGTGGTAACGAGTAGGCAAAAGTTGACCCCGTTGTATATATATATATGTATATATATATGCGAAGTAGCCGCTACGTGACAACTAATTAACAAATCCCCTGCAAACTAATTATTTGCTACGTCGCGACGCGACGATTCGAAACTCGTCGCGTACGTATCGTAGCGGTGCTATCGGTCGATCTTCAAAATGGCCGCGTGCGCGCGACCTTATCACCTTGTTCGGGGATAGCCGCGATTTTTCTTTGTTCCGGTTTTCGCATAATTTCGCTCGCGTAGACCGCGATCTGAATGCAATTTTAAAAAGAAGATCGGAGATTCAAGCTCGCGTTTGTTAGACGAGAGCGAGGAGAAACGTTTCTCTCTATTTCTCTCTCTCCCTCTCTCTCTCTCTTCCCTCCCCGCATCAGCTGGGGGGGGGGGGGGGAAAGTGGCAACGATAAAAGGAATTTTCGTTACAACATTAAAAGCGCGTCGTTTCCGCGCTGACGGATACTTAACGGCATTTTAATGCCCTTTTCCTCTCACTTTTCCACGTCTTTCTTTTTCTCCCGGCGTTCGACGGGTGCGGGTCACGTCACGTGCGGTTCGTTCGAGTCTCGTTTTTCGCTCGTCTTTTCATCCCCGGTTTGTCGTTCGCACCACGTGACCGACGCGCGAACCGATCGTCATTCGGAGGACGCGTGCGTGGTGTCGGTTGTTATTCACCGCTGTTTTGGGGTGTAAAATTTTTTGCTTTTCTTTCCTCCTTCTTCTTGTTTTTTTGGTTTTTTTTCTTTTTTTTTTTTTTTTCAAACTATCGCTGGCGATCGATGAGCTAGCTCATCAAGCCAACGTCGGACCGCTGCACAGATAACGATACGCGCACAGTTATAAAACGGCTGATTGAGTGAATATCTGTTTTTCAATTTTCCGGTCGCCGCTAATGGGAGCCGGGAATTCCGCTTTTACTTCTTTTACTTCTTTTTCTTCTTCTTCTTCTTCGTTTTTTTTTTTTTGTTTTTTCTTTTTTCATCTCATTCTTTCGCGGCTGTTCGCTGCGGAAGTTTTGTACACGTATATATCGTTATATCGCCCGTAGCGTATATTATAACTCTTCATATTTCGCGTTCGGTATACCGGTATACACACGGCTACGGATAATTAGCCGAAGTTCGGTACGTACTTTACGTAGCCCCATTAGCGGAGTGCGCGGCGGCGCCCTTCGGATCCGGCCCGTCCGTCCGCAGAGATTCTCGATTCGAAATTTCAGAGTTAAGTGCAGCAGCCGCGGCTGGGTAAAATGTATTACACGGTGTAGCGGTCTGTTTCACAGTCTCTCTGTGTAAGTGAGTAATGAGAACGGGGAAGGAGGAGGAGGAGGAGAAAAATATATATATATAGTATAATTGAAATAAGAAAGAAGTGGAGTGACGGAAGAAAATAAATTGAAGGATCGAGTGGCTCTTATCGATGCGGCGTGCCGTGTACCTCGTTACGCGAATCATTCGAGCTGCTGCTGCTGCTGCTGCTGCTGAAAAAAAAAGAAAGATGAAAAAAAAATGAAAATAACAAGAAAAGGAGAAAAAATGTGTCAAACGTGGAATTGAAAGAAAAAAAAAAAAAAAAAAAGGAGAGGAGAGGAGAGAGGGAAAAGTTTTTCGCGATTGATCTCGCGTACTTGAATATTTTTTTCTGTCACGTGTAAAAGTATCTCGCGGAGAAATTTCATTTCTTTGACGACGACGACGACGACTCTTCGCGACGTTGAGCTCGTGCGAATAAGAGGAGGCGATAAATTGGCGGGATTTAATAAATCGGGAATTATAACGGAGTGCCGAATTATAAAGCGCGTAATTTTCGTACGACCGCCTTCACTTCTGTCTACTCGTATTCGGTACTTCCCTTCTCATTTTCGACATCCTTATTATTATTATTGTTATTATCATTTTTTTTTTTTTTTCTTCAAAAGAAACCCAACAAGCTGAACGAAACTTTGAACGAGTTTTGAAATACCAATTTAATTTTCGAGAAGAATCCGCCCACCTCTCCCCTCGTCGCACTTCGAAGCCCCGTGATACCGGCCTCGTTCCGCGTGCGTTTTTTTTTTTTGTTATCATATCATTTTTTTTCTTCGTTTTGTTTTTTTTTTTTCTTGTTTTTCAGGAATATCGAGTCCTCGATATCCCTGGAACTCGTGCGATTTTCGTTTCTCCCGCCCGCCCCTAATTGTTTAGTATTTTTTTTTTTCTCATTTTCCTAGCGAACGGAAATCCGTCTGGATAAAACGAGAACGAAAATATGTAATCTGCGAAACGCTAAGCGACGCTAGGCAACAATCGAATTAGGTCTCGGAATATTCTAATTCCATTTCGTTAATCTAATTAGCCATTTTTCAAATATGTTTACAGGTGAGTACGCGCGATTCCTAACTTCTTCTTCTACTTCTACTTCTTCTTCTTCTTCTCCTACTATCTTTCGACGACGATCGAATGAAGCACAAAGGTTGCGACGTCATGACGTAAGTCCGATCCATCAATACTTCTAATTAAGGCGTAGGTGTTTGTTTTTTTTTTTTTTTCATTTTTTAATCTCCTCGCAGAGACAAACTAACGCCATTTTCCGATAACGCGTCATCATTAAGGATTCCTAGTCCCCCGCGAATCCCTCGTACTATATGTACGTACGTACGTACGTACCGCAGGTAGAAAAATTCGTACACCAACACCTATAGCCGTACAAGGGACGACCCTTGACCCCCCCCCCCCCCCCCGACCCACGTGACCCGAAACAAAATCCTCCCCCGAAAAGGTGAAGGCTTACGTTGTACGGCGCGGCGAGTCAACGCAATTATACATACATATACGTATACGAACGTGTTATCCTTTGCAGCGTCGATGTTTATTTTACGCGACGCGGACGACGACCGACGGACGGACGGACGGACGGATCTCTTTGAATATTTTCCGCCGGCCAAATTTGCGGGCTAACGCGGGTAAACACCTTTAAACTTACGCCGTGGTGTTGTTCGCGTACGCAGACTAGTAGGTTAGGTGTATACCGGTATCGGTGGCGTTCCCGCGGGTAGGTGTAGTAAGGGCGGCGTGGAAGGTAATGAAAAAATCAAGGGCTGCACACGCCGTAGCGTGTAAAAAAAAAAACTGAAGAAAAGGGAAAACACGGTGAGGGGAAAAAAAAAATAATTTGAACAAAGAAGAAGAATATTAGATGAACGAGTGCAGCGGGTATTGATCTATACGTATAGTTTATGTGGGGGCTTTTGTATACACACTGAATTTTGAAGGGGTTACTCGGGATGTATTATATATATATATATGTATGTATATATCGCGTGGCGGAGCTTCGCGGAGTTGATGGGAAAAAGGAAAAAAAAGAAAAGAAAAAAAAAAAAAAGGGAAAAGGGAAAAGAAAATCGTTACTTTGCATAAGGCGGCTACACGTTTCGTATACTGTACATATATACACTCTATACGTATGTGTCTGTGTGCGTATGTACATACGTGTTACATATTATATATGTACATGTATATCACGTATATGTATATATGTGTGCGAAAAAAGCGGAGCTACAGGTTTTGCGCGTACGTCTCTTTGTATATTTATGTACGTATGTAAATTACACGCGTACTACAGCGTACGTTGATTCTCGTGCGTTACGCGTGCGAAAAAAATTCGGAAGTAACGTCCTTGAGATCGGCGAAACAAAATCCGCGAACCGCGTTGCACGCGCGCGAGCGGAAGAGGAGGGGGGAAGGAAAGGAAAAAAAGAAAGGAAGGAAGGAAAGGGGGAAGCGAAGAAACGGATAAAAAAAAAAAAAGAAAAGAAAGGGGGGAAAAATAGGGGGCGAGTAGAGTAGAGATCGTTCGAGTGGAAGAGGAATGGAACGTTTTGCAGGGTGTGCGCCGCTACCCTTGTTACGTTGAGTAAGAACTAGCTGACATTGAGATCCACCAATAGAGGGAAGCAGATAAGGGGAATTTCACTTCTTGAACACGGCCGATGAATATAGAAATCCTCTACGTGTAATGCGACGTTCGTATACACACGGGATACATAGTAGAGAGGAGACCAGCAGCAAACGAAGGAAAGTGGCACGACAGACTCGATCGATTCGCACGCGAAATTATCTCCAAATTTTTCGCCATTATTTTTCGCCCATTCGGAACAGACCAGATCTGATTCGTCAATTTCATTCTTTCGTTCGTTTCGACGGGTTTCCTTCTTTTCTCCGCTTGCGACCCCCGGCGTATTTTCGATCGACCGCTAACCGGCTTCCCTTCTCTCTACACTGCAGCTGCTCTTTTTGTTGTTTTTTTTTTTTTGCGGCGCATATATATGTATATCTATCCGATTCTGAATTTTTCAGGACCGAAAGTAATCATCTGAAATTCCTGAACGCGCGGTATATACATATAGGTACATATAGTACACGGATACATGAGGCCGCGAATCGATACGTTGGACGTTTTTTTTTTTTTTTTTTTTTTACCTCGGTTTCCCTTTTTATATTTTCTTCCTTTTTTTCTTCCTCCTCTATTCTTATCTCAAACTGGCGTTCTTTTGATATAGATTTCGGCCCCTTTTCCCGTTCCCGAAGCTTTTCCATTATTATCGTCGCCATTTTTCTTTTTGATTATCGCTCGATTCCGCTCTCCCTCTCTCTCTCTCTCTCTCTCTCTCTCTCTCTCTCTCTCTCTCTCTCTCTCTCTCTCTCGGAGCACGCAGCTTCCCCGCCGTTTTTAAACGCTTTTGCTCGACGTTCAAAAATTAAAGAAAATGAAAACGCGAAAGCGCGGGGCGGGGAAAAGCCTGAAAGAGCGCGAGGAACACCTTGGAAAAAATTTTCGCCCTCTCCCCAGGTTCGGGGCGTCCGTCCAAGTAAAACACCGACGCTGGATTGTTAGACGGTGCGCGAAATTAATATTTTAAACGGCTCGCCGTGGATTATTACCGTATACACTTGTATACGTATGTATGTATATGTATACAGGCACGCAGGCAGCTTCGGAACGCGCGAGTTGGTATACTTTTGAAAAAAGAAAGAAAGAAAGAAAGAAAAAAAAAAAAAAAATCCTAACAAGCCGCTCGCGTTTTGCCGCGTGCGTTACGTATGTATACCTATTTTACCGAGGGTTGTATGCGCGTAACGTCTGTTTCATCCCTGGCGAATATTTATCCGGAGCCGTTCGCCGCCCCCTGGTCGCTGGCGGGAGAGGGGACGGCGGGGCGGAATTGACTATAAATCAGGAAAATGGCTTCCGAACTACTCTTCCGACAAACTCCAACATAAATTGCACTCTAATAGTTCCTCGAAACTATACGTATATATATACCTATACGTATGTCTTGTTGTTCACTTTGTTTTCCACGACTTGTTGGACTTCGTTTCAAACCCCCGTGAACCTCCGATGTAGCTTCCTCTGAATATGCAACGAACGACGATTATAGCTCGTTAGAAAATCGAAATCGGTTGTTTTTGAAGAAAAATTAAGTTCCATTTTTCTTCTATCTTCTCTCGGATGTGGTACCCTCGTTATTTATGCAGGGTGTACACGACGACAACTAATTCCAGCGCCCTTTTACGCGCATATTGTACAAGGGACACTATACACATATATATATATACGTATATCTATAAAGTTCGGAGAGTCGCCCGGAGGCCGGAGACTTTCTTTCATTCGGATGCATTGTTCTCGCCGTCTTTTACCCCTGCAGTCCGATGTCGCCCATTTGTACGATTTTTCTTCATTTTTCTAAGTTTTTTTTTTCCATCGGTCCCTCTCTCCAGGACGCATCTCGTTTTTTTTTTTTTTTTATTTTTTTTTTTAATCAAGGTTGCAGGTGATAATGATTTTTGAAGATCAACAAAAATGATGTGGAATCATTTTTGGGTAACCCAGTTTTCAAAATCTCGTTTTTTCTCTAGGTCGTTTTTTTCTCTCTCTCTCTCTCTCTCAGTCTCTCTTGGAAGATTATTTGTGTACAAACTACACAGCGGATCTGCTGATATCGTCGGAGAAAAGGGGGGGAGGCGGGGGGTGGAGGCTCCTTCGGTGCGTGAAATTGCGAATTCTTGTGGGTCGTAAACGATTTACGGGTCGTCGAGTTACCGACTGAAACCATTTTTTTTTTTTTTTTTTTTTTTTTTTTCTTTTAATTCTCTTGCCGCTGTCGCTCGTTTCCCACTTAGGAATAATGGTCGCTACGTTACGTTGGAGCAAAGGCGCTCCAGGGGGTAGTCCGATCCCCCCACCCCCTCACCCCCCACTCGCCCCTGCTCCCTTCTTTTTCTACTAATTCATCTTTAAAACCCACCCCATTGTTAGTTGCTCACCGTTATCGCATTGTAATGTGCCGGTTGTATATACCTATTCTCGCAAAAAAAAGTAGAGTCAAGAGAAAAATGTAAAATAGAGAAGGAGAAAAATTTAGTTTTTTTTGAGTTTCGAGCGACCTCAAGGTATTTTATTTTTGACGCCCGGCCCTCGTACGGACGGAGTACGCGGTAAGTCGGACGTCGTGTTGGCAAATGAAAATGAAAATAGGATAAAAAGTTGAATTGGAAATTTTCGTATCGCTCAAAGTGCGGAGAAACGAAAATCAAAAGAACGAAAATGAGGCGAGGACTTGATCGGGCGGATCGTTAGATTTATTCATTCGTCAATTAATTTATTTATTCGTCAGCTATACCGATCTCGAAGCACTGCAGTTCGCGTCACGCCCGTGTACATTATATGTATACCTATACGGAGGTTTTTATCGGTTAATCGAAGCGTGAAAAGTTTATCGTGATAAATGTGGACATGTTATACGTACCCCGAGAATTCGGTTAACCGCTAACGCCGTGCGGCTATATATGTATAAGCCGTGTACAGGTGTGCAGTTCGATCGGATCCTCCGACAACCTGGTTATATGCCCATTCGGAATAAGGCGCTAGAAGTTAGAAGCCGCTGCCGTTGCCGCCGCTATCCAGGTGATAAATCATGTAATTCGTGATCCATTACAGTTAGCCTCATGCCCCGCATCTGTCTCGCGAAGTAATTTCTCCACCGCCACCCCCCGTCCCTCCCCCCCCCCCCCCCCCCTCCTTCTAGGTTCCTCCGTTCTTCCCTCGTTCCTATAAGGGCAAAGTTAGCAGTTCAACGCAAACTCCGTCGTTTCTCAGACGTCCGAACGGTTCGAAAAATTCCGTCGGAACGGCAGCCCCCCCCCTCCCCCCCCGCCGTACACGGCTAAGAAAAATAAAAAAAAAAACAAAAACGACAAAAAAAAAAAAAGAAAAAAAATTGGGAAACAAAATGAAAAGACGAAAATGAAGAGACCTAGCTACCTACCTATAGTTACCGATGCTGCCGTGATGCGAAAATACCGAGAGAAGATGAAGAAGAATCGCTGGCTATAAGGGATCTCGGATGAGAGAAGGGTTTGATTGCGTTCTCCGCGGGCTTGTATACCTCGACGATTGTCTTTCATCATCCGCAAGGAAGATTGGAAGGACCGGTATTACGGGGAGCGGAGTAGGGGGGAGGCGAAGGGGGAGGGGGGGAAGTGGGAGGAGAGGAGAAAAGAGCCGGTCGATCGGGATGTAACTTGCGGAGTGAAAATCTGCACCCCTTCGAATTTTCGGTCTATCGGAAACGCTAAATAACAGCCCGTCTGTTCTTAAATAATCGTCGAAAGGACGCCTGTAGCGACGCACGGGGACGAAATCCTCCCCCCCCATAATTAAATCGTCGCACTTCTCGCAGCGTCGCAACGTATCCCAGTTTACACCGTGTATCGTAATCCGATGAGAAAGTTCGTACTACACGTAAATGTAGTGTACACGGTGGTGCAGCGCAGCTATAAACTCGCTAATCGTCCGGACTATTCCGAGCGTAAAGAGGCGCGACACAACTTCTCGACGGTTGTTTCGTACTCACTCCGTATTATTTCGTCGCGATTCGCCTCGTCGGAGATTTCCCGAATCGTAAGTAAGATTCCCGACGATATACTATGGTGGGAATCGTTTCGCCGATAATTCGACACTCGGATGCTATCGGTGGTGGCGGTGGTGTAAACCGTGCGCGAGGCAGGGTTTCTCTAACGGAATTTGCATTCTTAGAGCCGCGTTTTGCCCCGATATAATGATCGGCTGCTGTCCCGGTACTGCACGGTGGTACGTACGTATACCGCGGTATAGATTTAATTATCATTTAACTTAGGTAGTACGGAAAGCAATTATCGGAAATTCAGTTTCACTACGTGTACACGTACGTACGTACGTCGTCGGCTGTGCAGTATCGCTGTAACGTCGTGCGTCCGTTGGGGGGGTCTCTATATCTAATTTTCACGTGCCATCCACTTTGGCGTGTGTAAACGCGCTCTTCGCTATACGCTACACTCTACTCGCGGGGCGGTGGCACGCTACGGGTGGTACTCCGTGGGGGGGGGGGGGGGGCACCTCCTCCGCGAACGTTGCGAAATAAAATTAACAATTTCATTGTACGTATCGTGTGGGGAAAATTGAACGTATCGCACGGCGGACCCGGGACTTGCAGTGGACTTACTGCACCGGCGGTACCTACGTGCAGATGAATCAATAATAAGCGGTGTGGGACGATATAACCGATACGGTTTCTGCATAGACTTCGGTAATCCGTTTCAAATTTCCTCGGTATTCCCCGTTACAGTTTACTACGAAGTATAAAGTTACGCACGTTCGCATACACGTCCCGTGCCCCTGTTTTCACGTGTACCGGTAGAGGCGTGTGGATTACACGCTATACGTATATATCGGTGCACGGTGTCGAACACAATTTGAAACGTATAGCGCTACAGCGATTCGTAAAATGTTACGATTTTTCGTCGACGAGCCAAGCTGTGCGTCAAAAGTCTGAAATTGGAATTCCGAAGTTCGGAAAATCGGCGTACCTGCTCGAAAATATTCTGCGAATTAACCCTTGCCGACTAAAGTTTCCAAAGTGCGGTCGTTTCGATCACCGTCGATCGGCGGGTATCTTCCGAGAAACGGAACACCCTTATTGAAAACTTTCCTCGTAATAACCGTGGAAAGGAAATAAGTTTCCCGTTCCATCTGGCGGTGGATAAAATTGGCGCCCCGTTCAAATATTGGCGGGTATCCCGGGGGGGGGGGGGGGGGGGGGGGAGTGGCGCAGCGGTCGTTTTTATTCCTGATTTGACTCCGGCGGTAGGTTTATATGGCGAACGGCCGTGGGGGGGGAGGAAAATTGTCGGTGTCGGTGGCGCCTCGTTCCGGTGGCTTCCGAAAGATAGACGCGGACGTTGGCGGTTGGCGCAACGAGCGAACAGGACGGGACGTACTGGCGGAGATCATCGCCACGAGACGAGGAGAGTGAAGAGCGTCGACCGATTTTGCGTGTGCCTCAAAAGTAGTAGTCGGGAGTTGTGTGTCGTCGTCGTCGTCGTCGTCCGTTATAACCCGGGGTATCAAGTTTTAGTTGCCGCCGTAAGACTGACTCGTACAGTGGGGAAGGAGGACCGTGAGTCTGCCGCCGAGTGCCCTGAGCCTAGAAGTTTATATCCCTCGTTATAAATATATTATCGTGCAAGTATATTCGTTCAGTTTGTCTCTTCGATAAGGATAATCATAACAACAACGATAATCGTTAACGTCTCTCGTCCCCGGCGGTATTATTTTCTTCTTCTTTCTCGAGGGACAGTTTTTTCGGTCGAAAGTGTTCGGTTGAAACGTTGAGGGGAAATAAAGGTGGTAGTGCTGATGAAGCGGCGAGCCGTAGTTGCGGAGCGTCAGCGGTAGTCCGGTAATGAAAAATCCGAGAGAATTATATTGTCTAGCGTTACGATCAGTTGTTGTGTCCGTTTTAACGAGGATAATATATTTAGGTCAGCTAGAAGCGTGTTCTATGAATTTTCTAAGCCGACGCCGCCTCTCGAGTACGGAACGCGGCGCCGCCAGCGACCGGCAAACGCGAAACGCGAAGGCGACAACTTTGCCGTAGGCTCCCGGTGGCGACGTGACCGTTTCACGGTATCCGAGAGGTTGAGGGGACGAGAGAGGAACGCCAGACACTCGCAATTCTCTATCGCGTTCTTCGCAAGTCTGCAGCCGAAGTAGAAACGCTTCCGGGGCTACCGCATAACTCGACTCTCTTTACTCGCTGCAATAATAATAGAGTAAACAACGACTCGATAGTATGCGACGCATTTCTGGCGTCCTTTGTTTCCTATGAAATTTGAATAAGTTCGTCGTCCATGCGTTTCTCGTTCAGGGTAAACAGCCATTCGATTTTCCCAATTCGCTAAGCCCTCCGTCAAATTTCACTCGGCCGGATTTTGTTTTTTTTTTTCTTTTCTATTTCCTTGCGAAAAGTGAATAACCGTTTTCCACACTCCAAAGCCAAACCGTCTGCTCCTGAGTTTTTTTACCTCGCTGTAGCCCAGTTCGCAATTTACCATTGCGGATATACCGCGTGACTGCCTCGTTCGTTCGTTCATTGTGAGACGACGTCGACGTTCCGTGAATCTAACGAACCAACAGACTGGCTGGCTGCCGAGTGCCAACGAGTATTGAAATTGAGTGGATCACAAAGGGGAACCGGGAGGAAAGAGGCGAGGGGTCTGCTGTTAGGGGTCGCGGCGGGAAAGGGGGAAGGAGAATTGTCTGCTGTTTGCGATATTTCTTTCAGCCATTAATTGAGTTAGAAAACGAGCATAATTAACGTTCTCGTTGTCGAGCCGTAAATGCAGACCCAGAATATTTAGGTTGTTGATATCTCCCAGGCTTGAATGAGGATTACGTTCTCATTTTTTTTTTTTTCACTTATTGTCAGAGTGCATCGAGGGGTCTTAATTCAATTTCACCCTATTTTACTTCGGCCTTACCTTTCGCTATTCAGTTGTTCGTCTTCTTCTCATGCTTTCAGTCAGGATCGATTCGTATCACTATTCTTTGTATAATGCTACAGTTTGCGTTGTGACTCGAAAGTAGAATTACTTTTAGGTGTGTCGCTTAACTGTAATAATTTCTCTTTACTCTTTTTACAGTGTGAAGTCTGAGCATACCTGGGATCGCCTAAGAAGCACTTCCCCCGAGTCCTCCCCGGCCAAAATCACACGCCTTACCTCTCCCCGGTCCTTGTCCTCTTCCACTTCCTTCCCTCTTGTTAAAACCTCCCTCAATCATATTCGAAATATTGTCAGCACTACAGCCATGGATAATATGGATCCCAAACCAATGCTCAATGACGATCCGTCGGTCACATTAACGATCCGCCTTATTATGCAAGGAAAGGTAAGATATCTAGCTTGATTTTGCGATACGCCATTTCATAGAGAATTAATCGGGTATAAAGTAATTTCACATTTGTGTCTAGATCCTTTTATTTAGTGCTATCGCGCGTACTTGGCTTAGAAATTTCTTGGCAATGTACAGATCATTATCCCCACATGCGATCTGTGGAAAGATATATTTTCATTTGCTCGAGGCAAGACGGTCAAGTTTTTGTTACAAGCAATGATAGAAATTGGAAAAGGAACTATATTGGAATAAAGATCAAATAGCGTGTCTGTTCTGTGCTGTGAATTTACTCATCGCTACTCTCTGTACTGTCTTTGTAGTATTGGAGGGTTTCCCAAGAGCCTCACCTGTCCCTCGATTCTACATTGACTCGAGGTGCTTCTGCGTCAAATCTTATTACGGATTCATTTTCACGTTACACCATAATATGGCTTCAGTTATTTTAATCTAAGCTTTTTCTTCATTTTCATTTTGTTGCCAATGGTATTATTTGTAAAACTGTACACTAATTACGGAATTTGATGGATTGGCATTAGATTAACATTGCTCGATCAGGCTACTCTCTGCTAAGTTTAGAGCAGGCACGTACCTCGCAGTCTAAGTGTAGCTGACATTATCGGAGGTCAGACTAAGACCTGAAGTCTAGCTGGACAGCAGTGAGAAATGTTGGAGACCTATTTATAGTTAGACTAGTTAGAGACGCAGAAACTATCAACCTACGGTCACATTGTATTTAAAAACCTCATTTATAATTGCCAAATATGACTAAGCACACGAAGTTGTATCGTTCTCTTTCATGTTGAAGAATATAATAGGATATAGAATATAACACGTTCTTCTTTTTTGTGGTTATAGGAAGTTGGCAGCATAATTGGAAAGAAGGGAGAAATTGTAAATAGGTTCCGTGAGGAGGTATGTATCAAGTTGATTCACCAATAGATATCGGCTGACTATTTTTATGTATTTCATGAATGTGTTTTTAATGAGTCATTTATTTTTGCAAACAGTCTGGTGCCAAGATAAATATCTCAGATGGCTCCTGCCCAGAGCGTATAGTCACTGTAACCGGCCCCACAAACTCCATATTCAAAGCGTTTACCTTGATTTGCAAGAAGTTTGAAGAATGGTGTTCGCAATTCCACGATATTCAAGGAAGTGGCGCCGGTGGTGGTGGTGGCGTACCCAGGCCGCCTATAACACTCAGATTAATCGTACCAGCATCTCAGTGCGGATCGTTAATTGGAAAAGGTGGATCAAAAATAAAGGAAATTCGCGAAGTGACCGGTGCCTCTATCCAAGTCGCCTCTGAAATGCTACCAAACTCAACGGAACGTACAGTGACTATCTCAGGCACCAGCGAGGCTGTCACGCAGTGCATCTATCATATCTGCTGTGTCATGCTAGAGGTATGAAATCTTCTTAACACCCTTAGTGGCCACCTTTTGCATAAACTCAAGATTGTTCGATACTTTTAAGCAACAGTGGTCAGCGGGTTGCAATACCGTTGTCACAATGCTATTGGAGTCCGATTAAAACTCACTATTTGAACGTCGCTAATATTATTGCTGATATGTAACGGTTAATGTTTTGTATTTTTTTTCTTTTTCAGTCCCCTCCCAAAGGTGCCACGATCCCTTATCGCCCTAAACCCCAAGTTGGTGGGCCAGTGATCCTGGCTGGTGGGCAAGCCTACACCATCCAGGGTAATTACGCGGTGCCCGCCCACTCGGACGTAAGTACAGTATTGCCATTGCCCGCCCCCCATACCGGGCCAAACCCACCCTCGCTGAATACCACCACATTGACCAGCTCCCATTTCGCAACCCATCACCCATCACACTATGCTTCACATGGCCACCCGCTCCTCCCCCCTCATCTTACCTCCCATCATCCACTTCATCCAAGCCCCCTTCACGCCAGCGTGGCAGGCCTCGCCGACCCCCTGCTGAAGAGTGGACACTTGCAGGCAGCCCTCCCGCCCGTACACCTCGTGGCAGATGCCGTAAGTCTTTTGTTTTTCGTGGTCCAACGTCCTCCCAGCCTGACCCCAATGCCACGGTGAATAGAATTGAAATATCTACCGTCTACGACCTCGGCGGGCTGTTTCGCAGACATTCTATTTTGCTAGGTTTTCCTCGATTTTTTTTTTTTTATCCATTTCGCTCGGTACGAACGATCTCGACGTTAGGTACGTCGTGCGAAAATCATCGGAGCTTTCGCATTCTCAGACCGATTTCTTCTGCCAATTTTCTAATTATTTTTGCCAACGATAATTTGTCGTTACGCAGAGCGAAAAGTCGCATTAAAATGATTTCACGCGAATCACTCCCTCTCCGAAATGTTTTGGATTAACTTTTTACCCTCTGCCAAATTTAATTTGATACTTGAGAGTTAGAAGAAAAACAACGTGTTTTCTTCGGATCAGAAAATCATTTCACCAGACATTTTACGGGCTTGCCAATTAATTTGCTATTTACGATACGCTGTGCACCGTGGCTTCAAGTAGTACGTCTCCACGTGTATCGGAATGTCCCCTGATTACCCAAAATTCCCGATATCTGATTTACCCCGTCAACCCTTGTATGTCACCCTTCGAATCTATAGCCCTCCTGCTTTTGAAACAGACTCTTCCTATTTCGCACGCAATGTCTAGCTTGCAGCAAAATTTTCACCTCGTACTTTGAGTACCTTACCTCACAAAGTTTGCCGCCAGTGGAGAATTTTCATTGAAAGTTTTTAAGATTAATAAGCATTGTAAAGATTCTTCATAATTTGCTGCATTCTAGAATAAGTTTTTCAACTTATTTATTCTGTACTAACTTGTGGTACGTTAAAAAAAAAAAAAAAAAAAACAACAACCTACAAGGACAAATGGGAAAACGACACTTCGGGAATTCGAAAACGAGTACACAGATTTTCAATTTCGATATCGACAATTTCTCTGTTTACAAAATTTCACTTTTCATTCCGGAATTTGAAATAAAAAGTAACAATTTCGAATTAGGTTTACCTTTGTCGGCGTTTTCCCATGTTGGAAACAGAGTTGCCTTGTTTGTCCGTTTGTTTGCTTGTTTGTTTGTTTGTGTATAACATACTTATCTCATTGTCAGCTGTTGGAATGTTTGTTGCCCGAGCTATCCGTGAATCTACTTCGTACTTATCAGGGTGGAAGTTACCGTACAAACGCATGCAATTGATAAATAATTAATTCGCCGAGAAGTTGACAGATCTGTGCAAGAAAATAGAGTTCCAAGTTTACGATACCTTATTTGAAAATATTTTTCACAATCAACAGGCACCTCGCATGTTGTATGTTAATTCATATTCTTGTGGTGTTCCGATGATACCAGAAATAATTGATCGTCTCGTTTCCCTCCAAAAAGAGAATGCATCGGCACTTCTATTTTTACTGTGTATTCAAAACTCAGTCATTTGGCTTTGTTATCCTGCTACGCATAAGTCGTAGTAGGATGTACCCTATCACAGAAGAAATGTTTTCGACGTATCGGTGATTTGCAATCGTTGGTACACCGTAATCAGATTTTGCATATCACTTTTATCCGCAATACTAGCAGGTCAATTATCGCACATGTGCCAGATCATCTCGAACGGAAATATATTTTCCACTATAGGTTTAAAAATGAGTATAGCGCGGATGCTCCTAGCTCGATGCTGATAGCTGTCAGTTATCAGCGATTCACGAATCTCGACTTTCATCAATACGGTGCCAAAATGTCATTTTTTATCCGTTCAACTTCGAGAAATTTTTCAAATAAAAAAAAACTTCAATTCGCTTGTATAGTAATTCTCAACTGGGGATTGTCAATACTTGATTGATGCCAAGAAATGCATGTATGGCACGAAACGGTAGAAAAAGTATGCTGATTTTTTTTTTCTCTTTTTTTTTTTCTTTTCCAAAATTTAAAACTTGCTTGACATACTTTTGGCTCATATCGTGGCTTCTCTTCCGTCTCTTCTGGCATTCTGAATTCTTTGAATACTTTCCCGATCCTCTTCCCCTGCCACAAACTATCTCACCACTTGCTTTATTGATTAATTTTACTCTCATCGCTTACGTCTGATTTCCTCACCCCGAAGCTCTCGCTTCTACAAGTTTTTTGAACTTCTGTAAAGTCAAGCAGAGAATTATTGGAACTTCTTGTACCACAAGATTGACTACTAAACCAAGTTCAGGGCAAGAAATTGCGAATGAACGTAACAGAAGCTTTCTTTGAAATTACTCATTTATTTATTTGTTCTTTTTTTTGTTTTTTTTTTCTTTTTGTATAAAGCTTAATCTTCAACCGCTTGAAACTACTGTACATCTCTCATCTCCCTCCCGCTTTTTCACAAATAAATGTAGCCTTCCGCAATGACAAACCTTCTCACGTTTGGTTAATTATTGCTACAGATTGCAAAGACTTTACCTTGGCCAAATCCTTATCATTTATGATTCATTATTCAAAATAGAGCATGGCTTTGCACTTGGTGAAGAATTTGCGCGAGGGTGGGCTGCCTTACAACAGTTTACCAACTACAATTAATTATAAATAGTTCAGTACTTACAGTTAAATGCAAAATAAAAATAATCCGATTTCAGGCCCATTCGTTATTAGTATTTTTACAAATTTTCTTGGAACAGCGAACAACACGTAATGATAGTCTTACGTATCACGTCACGCAGGATCAGCCACAAAATTTCACTACTCGGATGATAATTACGTCAAAGTATCGTTGGATAATCATTATACCTATTTTGTTAAAGATCAGAAGGGGCAGTCAGCTAAGTTTCCTCGTGAATGTTAGACATGTATTGAAAAGAGAAAGAAAATGTATTCAGTTCACAAGGGCCCCTGGATTTCCTGTGTCCGAACCCCTCAGTCCAACCAATAGCCAGAAGATAAATCTCAATGCTGTACATACATTGCTATAACAATTGTTGGAGTGAATTCTATAGTCATATTCATATTACATCATCCATAGAGAATCTATTCCTTGAGACGGAGCTATTCCATAGAGAATCTATTCCTCAAGTCTGAGTTAGAATTCAAATTCATTTCACATGAGACTCTATCATCATTGCCGTAGATTGAATGTAGACGAAATGCGAGTATTATAGTTATTCTTACGTCATTCAGTGCCTAATTATAACGTTTCAATGACAGCGATGTTATCTGGCTCCTGATTTGGTGTTGAGAAGTTTTTCACATCGCGTATAGTGATCTTAGTCAACAGAATTAAACCAATGGAAAATCAGAAACAGAAGGCAATTATCTGTTCACCATTGAACCAAATTCTGAGTAGTCGGTATGTGTCGTTGTTACAGATGGGGAAATTGGGAAGCAATCCTCTCGCTGGTCTTGCAGCTCTAGGTCTCGGAGGCCTTGCTACACCTGCAAACACTGGCGGACTGAATCCAGCTGGTAAGCTAGTGTAACAGTAATTAATTTGAAAAATGATAAATTTGTCGAAGTCATTGAAAGGCGTTCCTATTAATTTCATTTGAGTCAAGTCATTTTTGAAGTACCTTTTCCCAATGCTCATGGATTAACTTATTATAGCTTTAGCAGCGCTCGCTGGAAGTCAGTTGCGCACTACCAACACCAACAGGCAACAACCCGCCGCTAACAATCAGACACACGAGATGACTGTACCAAATGAGTTGATCGGTTGCATTATTGGAAAGGGTGGCACCAAAATAGCTGAAATTCGTCAAATATCAGGGGCTATGATTCGCATCAGTAATTGCGAAGAGAGAGAAGGAGGGGCTACTGACCGGACCATCACAATCACTGGAAATCCAGACGCAGTTGCTCTCGCACAATATCTCATCAATATGAGGTAAGTACAAAATTCTACAATTGATTTTAATCGTCCGTGCTAGGATTTTTAAGTACAAGTACTGGATAGCAGTAGCTTAAAACTGATAATTGTTGGAACACTCGATGCAAACAATGAATATAATCATCAATATAGTTATGATATGATCAATTGAAAAGCTTACGAACGTCGATGAATTGTTATCCAGTACAATTGAATACTCATGATGGTTTACGTTCCCCTAACTCGATTTGATAATGGTTTACTATTGAATTTTAAACTATTTTCAGTGAATCTATACACATATATTTATATATATATAAAAATTAATTACTCGTTTCTTCTCTACATTTTTATACTACTTGTTGAAACTCTTGATGCCAGTAAAATGTAGCTGTGTGTATGTCTCTGCATGTATGGATGCGTGAAAATTGAAGCTCAAATCACACACGGACGTACATACCGAAATACACAGACGTATGTTCAGTCTCCTATCGTGTGTTTGCTGCCTATTAGAAGTATTTTGTAATAAAATCCACTTATGATGACATGAGCATGTTATGCGTATGATTTTCCGAACATTAAATATTTCCCAATATTCTCTTGGGTAATTTTGACCGTGCGCTCATGTCATCATAGGACTGGTGGTCAGTATAGAATGTTGTACTACCTAAGATTGGGGGAAATACTATTGTGTATTGCATTATGTGATGCCGTTGAAAGGATGATAAGAAATCGGGGAAAAAGTACAGCAGGTGGTGGTGTAATTTTTAAGAATAGGTAAGAGAAGAGAAGAACCTCAGCTTCAAGGAAGGACCACAGCTACGAAACGAAGAGAGTATCCCCGAAACAGAAGAGGAGAATAGATTAATCCTTTATTTCCAGGTCCTGTCTTCCAGGTCCAGAACCTACTGAACCTAACTCAACTGCAGAATCCAGAATTAACTCCGTTAATATCAGTTCCCAATAGCTGATGGCTGTCCCTTCAGATAAAAGGGAAACGCTTTCTTATCAATCATCCTATCAGTCCTGAGAACAGTACAATCAGAAAATCCTTCCTCATATCGTTTTAACGATTTAATATGTCTTTCCTGCGTTTAAGCGGCTTCGTGAACAATTTGGCGTTCGAATCTAGTTCAGTAAATATTTTGGAGTCCATTAGTACGTTCGTGCGGACTCATCTTGAAACACAGACGAACAACGAAGCCTCTTATTGTTGCTTATTTATTTTGTTTACTCTTCCTCGCTGATCATCGTCGCTTCAATTTTTAGTGTCCAACAATATACATTGCATCGATTACGTAATAGGAATGGTACTAATTGCACAAATATTACAAAATACAATAGCTTGGTGGTGGTTACACGCCTATATCAACTCATCCTCTGATATTGACAGTATGATTTATTTATTTATTTATTTATTTATTTGTCCTGTAGAATTACACTTCAACAATGCAACTACTTTTTTGCAGCATCAAACGCTGTTATCATCATTCAATCATTTTCAATATTTCACAAGAATTTATTTGCCCTTTATATCGCACATTAACCATATACTGGTACGCATGCCCATATTAGTTTTGAATATTTTATTTTTTTCACGGTATTTGGAAGATAAATGTTGGAGACGGGTGTAGTCTTACTGTTTCTATTACGTGACGATATATCATGATTTATTTCAATTTTATTGATATTATTGTAGTTTTATACTGGATATGTATGGAAAGATTTCAACGATAAGGATTGATTATTGTTCCAATGAAAGAAATTTTTAGCTCGTGTGATATAATAACGTAGTTTGGAAAACGTTGAAACATATCCCGTACGAGGACTGTTAGGACCAATTCCGACATCCATGTTATATTATAATCCGTTATATTTTATTCCAGATTGCCACCTACATTACTACATAACTATGTTAATACTTTCCCAATATTTCTATTATAACTTATATTATTACGTAATCATATCCTAGCACTCCCATTGCATGGCCTGCACTCTGTCGATACAGCCGGTAACAATATTGTAAATATATGAACATATATACATGTATATATATTCTAACTTACATATAACAAGCATTTGACATCTGGGTGTGTGTATATAGATTTCGACAGCATAATTCAATCACAACACAGATGATATCACGTTTGATCACCCTGGAACATTATTTTTGGGCAGAGTGCACATCATGCTTTGTTTACTTTAGTTTCTGCCTTCTATTGTATGGAGACATGGCGATCGAGGATAGAGTTTTGATAGAGAGGACAAGAGAACCTGCTCGCTTGGATCAGGAATTTGCAGAAGAGAGTCTCTTCGTGTCGACCCTGTACGACAAAGGTCAGCGACAACTTTAGTGTCGTCAAAGTGTTTGGTGGTGCGATTGCCATGTCTCTACCGTTAGTCACACCTTTACCGTCCCTGCATTTACCAGTTTACCAATTACTACATTCCTACCTTACATTTGTGTCTTTTCCCAGTGTCGAACTGCAGAAAGCTAACTTAGAGGCCCAAAATACCCAAACCCCTGGCAGCGGTACCACTCCCGGGGCATCCGGGGCCAGTGCTTCCCCCTCTACCACTACCACCACTGCCTCTCCTTTGGCCAGCGCCATTCCTCTGGCTCAGCTGCTTAGCAAGCCAGGTGCTCTCAACGCCCTATCTAGCCTCACTGCTCTTGGCGGGCTAACGGAATTGCTAGGTGGGGCTACAGGTGCAACTACGACTGCACTCCCGGTGCAAACCACTGGTGTGCACCGTTCACACAAGCCATTTACACCCAGACTACGTAGTCCCGGTGCACCCGGGCCCACAGACAGCGGCAAATTTAAATCTGAACGCACCAAGTACAATCCGTACTAAGATAATAATCATTTGATACTGCGATATTGAGGAGTATGGTATATATCGTGGACTCGGAGTGCTGCAAACCTATATTTTTCCTCGATGGATTCTCAAAGTTGAAAGATATTTCATCGATATTAGCTCGTTTTGTTATCTATCTGCCTATCTATGAATCAATCAATCAGTCAATCAATCAACCGATCAATCAGTGAGCATTGTAATTAGTTTATTCATCGAACTTTTGTTTCTTATATTTTTGTTTTTTTTAATAACTCAACTTTTTATAGCGTAATCATACTCATCCAGGTATCATTATACCGTACTGCGAGACAGTGTCTTTTATTATTATCATGTAGTCTTTTCGTTTTTGTTGTCATTATTCAGATGTAATTTTCGTGATGATCAGATTTTGAAGTATCTTTCTTGTAATTTTTTGAATATTTTTCTAGTTTTTTTTTTTCCCCCCCTGCGTTTTCTGTTATAGAAACGCATCGAAATCGCACGATGTCATTGATTGAATACGTATCATAACGGACCATTTTAGTGCGATAGCAAAACCCCTATAGTTGGGTTTAATACCATTCGTCTTTGAGAGAAATTTTTGTAAATCGTCAAGGTATGCTTAATCAACTATCGACGTCGCTGATGCGGTCGAATAATAGGAAGATAGTCGTTTAATAAATAGAATGTAAAGAATCAGAATTTGTAAATCTCAACAATTAATCATTCCTTTGGAACATAATTACCAGGGAATAAAATCGTTGTATATGTGACTGCGACTTTAACGTTGCCAAAAATGTTGATCCGATATACATCATGTTAGATAGCTAATCACTAACACGACAAAGAAAAAGCTGACCGGCTATGTGTGTAATCCATAGTTCGATAGCGCAGAAGACATTTTGTACAAGTGCTTCGATACGCGTCTCGTCTAGGTGTATCAAAGAAAAAAAAAAAAGAAAGAAAGAAGAGGAACAACGATGCCACTGAAACGGTCTGTTAGTGATGACATTTGAGAGCTTATTAATTATATATACTGTCTCGTTGTCTTGTCTACCAGCGAAATAGTTCAGTTAAAATATCTATCGATATATTATATTAGTGTATTATTCACATGACATTCACGCCTATAACTAATTATTCCTGTGTTTCATAGGCATTACATGCATACACATTACATTTACTTCGTTGACACTACAAATGCAATACTTGAATCATTTAATGTCAAAAAAATGTGACGTGTCTCTTGAAGAAACTCATTAATATCAAATTTAGCAGAATAACAGAAGAAAAATACCACTAATCATTAAAAGAAATTCATCCGACATCCAGGATAAGTTTCACGTATGCGTACGTGATGTTTAAATAATAATCACAATGGTAATGATGACACAAATAGCGACCTATATTGTCTGAGAAAATCAATTTATTTATTATATCCGAATGAAGAAAACCACACAAAGAGAAACAATCCAGCTTTGTATTTACAATTCTTCAAGCTGATATTTGTATAGAACAAATGAAATTTTCTAGTAATTGAGTACATATCCGAAAATAAATGATCATCGAGAACCGAAAATAAAAATTAGGGCTTCAGAGCCGATGAAGTAATATGTGTGAATTAGTGTTACGAATTGATTTGTCATTTTCTGCTCTCGAGCTACGTCTAAGAATCAAAAGAAACAATCATATGCCTATGGTATATTATTACTTAGTTTTTTTTTTTTATTTTTTTTCCCAAACCGATATAGATTCCTTAATATTCGTGTGCTCAATCGTAGAGTTAGTGAGAATACATTTAATGAAATTAGTTGATTCTGAAGTCACGATATAATCGCAATCATTGTAAATTTATTAATAAAGTATAATAGTCCGTCAAATCTGATGTAGTCGAGTTGGACCTGTCCACCATGAATTAGGTACTTTCATTGTAATGAGATTTTATTTATTTTTAAATCTTCAATAACGTGGAACAGGTCTGATAGATGTTACGAGGTATGCTTAATATCTGATATTGAAATTTTGACTTCGTTTGTTAAGGCAATAATATTCAATACATGGGGAAAATGAAACAAAAAAAATGATGGAAAAATAAAATCAACTTCGTATTGTAGGCAGGATCATGGGAAGAATTGAAAGCGTGTGTCGTCGAATCTGAGCACGTCGTTGAGCTATATACATTGTGTGCTTAGCAAACATGGCTATTCTGTATCACCTTGTTGAATAAAGCTAGGCATATTTAATACAAACATTTCCTTTGTCTTCCTTTTAACGCGGAAATGTAAAAGAATAGAATAATCAACTAGCTCCAAAATGCTCGCTCGACAAGCCTTACGAAATCCAGATCGTAACGCGACCTAACACGAGCCTATTCTTTTCACATTCAACATTTTTTCTTATGATTTCTTACAAATTTCGCATCACACGCTACGCATACATACATGGTTCATCGAAGCCAAAATACCTAGCTCTATTCTTTTGCATATCTACTTATTATAAAATCCTTTCCATTTTCATAGGTCCAAGTATCTCGAAGACAACTGCATCGGGTTGTAGACGAAAGAAATTTTCGTAACGAAAAATTAGAATATATTCGGTTCCACCAATGGTCACGTGATCGTGGATTTTCATCGAAGTACGAAAGCTCTGTTCTTCGCGCTTCCGACCGGAGCAAAACCGATGCAGTTGTATTCGTACATGTTCTCCGGTTCTTCAATTCCTGCACTATAAGCACATTGTAAAATAGTAACGTACGTACATGCCGAAGAGTGGAGACTCGTTCAAAGAGATGTAGAGAGAGGGATAAAGAGAACGAAGATGTATCCATCCAACCAACTTGACCTAAGGCTCCTGCCCGCTACCGGTAAGCACCATCCGCTCCTTTGTAGTCCTCTTATTCTACTTCCCCTGTTAAACCACTTTGAACAATTTGAATGAAGATTTTCTTACCAAATTGTACTGGTACACGACACAGGAGTATATTTAAATATTTTAACATTCAACATCGACTATTGTTCATTGTCAGTTGAATATATATCATTCAAATTACTTGTACAGATAATTCTTTTCGCAAGTATAAAATTACTCAGGAGATTCTTATTGTTTCCGTATTAACTTTTTTAACGATTAGCGAACTTAAGAATTCATGTAAAATATCATCTTTAAGGTTCGCGACATTTTTTTTTCATTATTTGTTCATCAACTTCTCTGTTGTCTGTTTGTAAAAAAAATATGGAAACGCCATTTTTCTTCAACTCCTCTTTGAACACGAGATGTTTTTTGAATTGTCGATAAAACAAAGAGAGAGAGAACCAAAAAATTTAAAAAAAAAAGAGAGAAAGACACTGAAATTAAAATTGATTATACCGCAAATTCTATTTTGTATCAGGTTTGAAACCGCATACTCGAAAAATCTCAGAGGATTTCAAATCCACTCTGATGTGTTTTATTGTCTGTCTGTCCGTTTGAAAAATAAATTTTCAATCTGATATTCAAAGTCAAAAGTAAGTAATAAAAAAAATAGGTACAACAAAAATAGGGAAAACATCACACACAATTAATTCTCTCGCTCAGTCTATCGACCAGATAAAGTTTCGAGCTACAAACCCAGTCTTAACGTTGATGTGGCGTAATTTTTAACAATTTGAAAAGTTGAGCCCGAAGCAATTCGACTTGTCCAACTAAAATAGCAAGTGAGCAAAAGCGGACATGGCTCGAGAGACTTTTGCAACTCAGTGTACCAGAGGAATTGTTAAAAATTCAAACGTCTTCTTTCCTCCTTTCACGTCCCAGGTGGACTCTGAAAGTACGGTAGTATTCGTGTGTGTACGTCAGACTAAAGTTTGGACGAGAAGTCCTCGGTTTAACAACGGGATTAGAAATTCTGAAGCGCAGTCTCTCGAGCCCGTGAAACTTGTAGGATAAAGAGCGCGAGGCAAATGAAAATTTTTAGAATTGAAAAACATACTGTTCTGATAATGTTGCAGGATATCAATGGAAACAGCAGGAATGGCGATCCCAGCATATCACTACATCACACCGAATCACATCGTTAAATCTTCGATCCATTAAAGAGGCTCATATTGTTAAAAAAAAAAAAGACATGGGAGACATAGCGACACATGCAAAGCGTCTGGGGCTGAGCCAAATTGTGTTCATCGACAAGCTTGCAACATGATCACGTAACGTATATACAATTATACAACGTGTTCGAAACAATGAGACGCAACAAACACTTGATAATAAGTGTATATAATTTGTACAAACGGAACAAAAACAAAAACAAAAACAAAAAAAAAAAAAAAAAAATAATACGTTGCAGCCCCATGCTGCTGCTGATTGGTAAAGGGAACAAGCCAAAGATATGTTAGTTTTCATTTTTATATTTAAAAAAAAAAAGAAGCAAAAGAGAATAATATTGATGCGAGTAATTCTAGACTGGTTGTTAGCGTTTTTTTATTCACGTTATGGCACATTCGAATGCTAAGGATATGCTGGGTGGCTTTTAGTGATCGCTGTAATTGGCGCGACCGACTCCAATTATATACATGTCGTTGAGAGGTGGAAACTGTTGACAAAAACCGACGAAAAAGAAAAAAAAGTGTAGAGCTTGAACGATTTGTAGATTTTTCGAAACGGGACGAGAGAAACGAAAAAATTTTACATGCGTTTTTAAAAAACAAAACAAACAAAACGAAATTTGTATATCAATAACTCTCCGACGGATCGCTCCGAGTTACCACGGATGTCCATCGTGCAACGGGTACAAAGTACCCGCGATTTAATTGTAGTTGCGTAGCTTTTGCATGCAAATTCAATTCGAAATTATTATTGTTAATGATTATTAATTATTGTTGTACGATGTTATCTTGTTCAGGGTACGTAAAGGGACTCTTTAAAAAAAGTCAACTTCTATACGCCTCCCCGGATAACGAAATATCCTATCGCAAACTAATTTTTACCTTGTTAATGACTTGTTGAGTAATAATTTTACTTGATCAAAATTGCAATAACACGCGAATACGACAGCTACGTATAGAAAAATAATATTTACTCGTATATTTAAAAAGAAAAAAAAAAAAAAAAAATCATATAATGATTATGTTTTATTCGCCGACATAGAAATATTGTCATCGACGGGGTAAAATTTAGTGAGGAAACAAATTGTTTTTTTTTTTTTTTGTTATTTTGTTATTTTTCAAACAGACAAAAAGAGGAAGGAAATGACGTATAAGTAAAAGTGAAAAAATGAATTATTCTGTGGAGTATAAATAGTAATATATTTATTATACGATAAAAAAAAACATAATAATTAGGAAAGATGTAGGGATAAAAAAGTGCGAATTTAAAGCCTAGTTTCGAACAGGCGTTCTTTTCCTCGACCCCCCATCCCCCCATAACTTCCGCAAAAGCACCGCATACCAGGCAGATGATTACAGCGATTTCAATCACATTTTTTCCCCTTTGAATTGTCTAATCCACCCCTCGTAACCCTTCGGAAACTGGATGTGGAAATTATCGATGTGCGTGAGTTGATTTTTATGTTGGGGGGGGAAAAAAAAGAAAAAAAAAAAATAGAAAAATAGCTCGCCCGTCTGCCTTTTATGCAAAACTTGCTACAAGCCAGTCTAATCGTAACTATATATCATCCGAATATAATTCCGAACGTCACAACCAGCAATAAACTTTGCATGTAAAAAATGATTGGGTGTGTGCGTGAGACCGGTGGCTTAATGTCCCCGGATTTTGTTTAGGTATCGCAAAAATTCCGAAGAACTAAATACCCATCCAAAAAATCTAGCACAGCCCACACGTCTTCGAGTCAAAGAGAAGAAAAAAAAAAGAAATTGAAACACTTCCAGCGCGTGCCAAATTCTTGTACTCCCATGCTTCCCTATTTAACCCCCTTATATTATACCTAATACCTAATACTTGTTTTGTGTCATAGACGACAGCATGCTTGAGTAATTGCTTTGCAGATTTTACCGTTCAATTAGATCGCTTCGAAGATATACATTTAGTAGATATCGTATATCACCGTGTAGACCAGAGATTTTAAGGAAAAGGAAATAGAAAAACTTCCATCCGACGTATCCGAACAAAGTCGTCAGGACCCAATCCCCTACGCCGGGCCCTCCTCCTCCCCGATCGTCAGATTTTCCCGGGGGTGTTTGGAAAGTGTTACCACATTGAATATCGGCTCATCGTGAACAACTCCATGAACAATTTTATGCTACGTAATATTTCGGTTACTTTTGATTATCCCAAATTCTCTACAACTGTCGTACTGGCCCTCGATGCGTACTTGACATCAAACATTTTTATTGTTAGTCTATTAAAAACAAATTAGTGAGAGACGCGGTATGATTGTGTATCAACAATAAATATTGCTGTGATTAGATTTGAATATAGTAGTAGTTAAGGGCAATTTTTAGAAAATATTGGAGAGCTAAGGTTCAGATTTAAATATTGAATACATTAACGTGGACGCACTGCAGCGAGTGGCATTATGTACCGAACAAATAGACTGATAACAATACCAGTGCGATTACGACGTTTAAAATATAGAAAATAAATTCTATCGTAAAATATCTATACGAAACGCATTTCGCAGTTATTCACTGATAATCAGCGATTGAAAAGCAGAGGAAACTGAGAGTGAAGGGAAAAGAAAATTTCTCCAGGGTGTTGGGACCGTTGAACTCCTGCGATTGTGTATAATAACGAGAGAGAAATTCTCTAACTGCGTGATATCAAATTAAACAGAATTAAAAGAAAGAAAAAAACAAAAAAAAAAAAAGAAAGAAATAAATAAATAAAAGTGTACCTATTTGAGACTATAAGATGGTAAAAGGGTGACCAATAATTCACTTTATGTGAAACCTCTTTATCTTGTCGTTAAGTAAAAGTAAAAGTAAAAAAAGAAAGAAAACAAAAAAAAAAAAAAAACCAAGTAATAATTCGATTAAATGTTAATCAATTTTTTTCATTTTATACGTTTATCAATTTTCAATACTCGTTATTCGGCATTCGTTTTATGATATTACCGCATGATTATTACTCATATAGAATGGAATATTTGAGATACATATCTGATGAAAAATATCGGATTACAATATAATAATACATATTATATCTCTTGCTCGAATACCGCTCATATTTATTCGCTATACTCATTACTACGAGGTAATAGATTTTAAAAATCAATCAAGTCTTGTGGGAATATTTCATAGCTCTTAAGTATAATTATGTCTAATTTAAATTGTATAAGATTCTAATTGTGTACAATTTGAAGGAGAAAAAAAACAAAAAAAAAAAACAAGAAGAATTATTCATATAGTAATAGCATTATTATCGACATCCGGTCGTGCCAAATGAATTTCTTAATGACGATAGAATTAAAAAGAAAGAAAAAAAACAAACAATCTCGAAGCAGCCCTCGTGCCCCTTTTGAAACAATGATTGCTTGTCACAATCACAAAAAATCCCGCTCTGAAAAAATTTCACAAACCGATTCTATTATTCAGGGCCGATCGAGTCTCACGAGAGTTTCTGAATACCAATACCATCTCTAATTTCGATGGTACGAAAATCCGCGTTCTCTTATTTTTCAAACTCCTTGCCCGAACAAAAAGAGATAGCAAAAAAAATAAATAAATAAATTAATAACGCACGGTTCTTGTCGTGGCATAGAGCAATCTGTTGAAGCAGGGGCCTTAATCTCACTGCGCGAGAACTGATAAACTTCACTGAAAAGAAAAAAAAATTTATTGAGATCGCACTGCGGTTATGCAAGTGAATGAAAATGAAAAAAAAAAAAAAAAAAACACACAAATGAAAAATAAAGAATAAATGTGAAGCAGCAGTTACCGACCTTAATGTAACGCAAGGCAATCAGCTAAGAAATAACTTAGTTTTTATAGGATATTGTATCGTGTTCGTCGTTTCTAATCATGACCTGATAATCGACTTCAATGGCGAACGTAGTCTTTTGGAGGCATATTTTTTCTATGGTGGATAAATAAAAGAGGAAGAGAGAAAAAAAATTACAAACAAACACATAATAAGTGACATTAACTCGAGACAGATTGTGCCAAGTCAAAAAAAAAAAAAAAAAAATTGAAGTATCAGCTCAAACGCGTGCCAAGCTAATTAATATATGAGTGCCAATAAAAGTTTTTTTAATTAATTCAGGAGCTCTTAAGTGTTAACGAACGTACAATGATTATTGATGGATCTATTTCTCTTGTGGAATAAAAGGAGAGAGAACAAAAATAGAACACGCACTCGGTGATCGTTTTTGAATTGCGAAATAGAAGAGGAGTGCGAGAGACAGAGGCACCGATATACACGTAACGATCTTATCAAACTTTAATTGCACTTAATAAATAATTGCTTGAACATCGAATGCGACAAGTTTATATCGGACATTGAATGGATCTCGATAGTTTGAACAATAATATTGCAATGATTGAAGGATTTGCATGCCGCTATATATATCTATATATATATATATATTTGTTAGATTAATTTTAATAAATTATTAAAGTGGGTTTTTTTTTTTTATCGGGACCCATGAGAGAAAATTATTATTATTGAGAGGCTTCTGAAAATGATAGATATCTGTAAAAGATAATCCGGATATTTGCTGATAAAATGCCGTAGCATTTCGAAGTTGTACATACGAAAATGTGAATTTTAAAAAACCACTTTGACAATGAGATGAATTAGTTAGTTCCTGGTTTGATATCAGACTTGAGATATCCCTACTTTGCGGAAGAATAGCGAGTAGCGATGCAAGTGAGATAATGGAATGGCACGAAATCCAAAGTTGAATATCCCTGATCCGAAAGCAAATGTAAAAATATGGAAATTTGGCTACGCTGCCTTTTTTATAATTTCTTTGGCCAAACCAACTTATGTTTACGAAGCCTTTATAAAACAGGGTCATAAATACTTACAAGTAATACGAGTATTTAAAATGAAGAAAAGTAGTTGTGTAATATCAAGAGTAGGAAAATGTCTTTAAAAAAGAAAAAAAAAAAAAAAAACAAGGAGGAGAGAGAAAGATAAGCATATTGGGAAAAGAAGGATAATTTTTATTAACGCGAAATGTAAATTGATCTATTTAAACTTAGACATTTATTGTAAGAAAGGTAAAGAAATATAAAAATACTGATTGGTTTTCTGATTGCGGTAAAGACTGGCGTTAAATTATAACGTGGAATGTTTCTTGCGGCACATTGAAATGTGTAATGAAATAAATCACATGTGAAATGAACCAAATATCTTGCGTGATTGTTGTAAGAAACGCATCTCCACTCCGTAACAATACTCTTGCACCATGACATTGAAGTGCTGCACGTTAGAAAAAAAGAAAATAAATAAATAATAATTAAAAAAAAAAAAAAAAAAAAAAAAAAGAAGTACATTATTTCAGGGTAATGTTTTGTAAAATTGTCTGCTATACAATATTTACATGATAAAATTAACAAAAGGAAAAAAAAAAAAAAGAAAGAAAAAAAAATCAATAAAATTATTATACTAAATAATTAAGGATAGAGAAACACGATATATAATGATTAATAATAACGTAAGTAAGATGTACCTACAGTTATAGGCGGTAGGTAGAATTACGTAAAAACTGAATAGTGTAATAAAAACGTATCGTCATTACATGTGAACGGATATCAATGTAAATGATATTATTGGTTCATTCGGCAGAGCAAAAATTACATTAGAACCTGTAGCTGATATACATATCTTGTATTCGTTATACCATATCGATGCGGATAGGTCAATCAATTGCCACTCAAACTCTGACGGAGATATGGAATATTCTTAGGACCCTCCGAGCCCTACATTTCTCTACGAAGCACTATCCTTTGGCTTCGATGCCAAGTCATCGTGCTCGATCACATCAGAGGCCCTCGTAACTCTGGAGTTTGCTTGGAAATTAGGGTGACCTAGCCGCTGAAATAAGTAAAATTATCACGTAGGAGCCGTGTGTATAGACCCAATTAACACATAGTGCCCCTCACCCAAAATCAGTCTACATATCAAACTAGCTAGCACCGTGTCCATTCCTCTTCCCCAACTACTTAGCCTCCTGGCATCTCCGTCGAGCAGCTATTCCTTCAAACTCACATGGCAGCTTTTGAGCTTATAACTTTGAAAAGTTTGTAAGCTTATCGGCTGTTGATTGTACGACACATGATGTGCTGCGAAAGGGATATCTGGACTTTGTAGCTCATATCACCCCACCTACCTATGTAGCTACGTAAGTTTATTATTATTCTATAATCCTAAAATCGTTGTTCCCAATTTCACATATCCATTATAATTATTACCACCTTAACACTATGGTATTGTAGTCGATTATTCTACCCTGTATCACACTGCATAAATAATTAACCAATTGTATAATTCGTCGATGAATATTTCTCCTTTTTATCATCGTTTCAATTAATGTTGTCATTATTATTGATTATTGATTATTGATTATTGATTATTGATTATTTTTTATTTAGATTTAAAATCACGAGCCATGATCGTCATTCTTTTTTGTTTAATTTCCAAAATTTATTATTCGTATATTGTGATAATATTTAGAACGAAAGGGACGTGCAATTGAGAATTATGTCGTTTAACATACTTCAAGCCATCGTACTGCGCGAACAGAATTATTTATTTAATTGCATTAAAAATTTTTTGAAACAATATTGTTATGTATTTATATTGATTGTATTTTACACTAGATACTACGTACACGTTGTTAATTAGTTGCTATCCGAACGAAAGCTGAACTAACTAAGGGTGGTTTTTTAGACCAGTTCCTCCGATACGATCCGATAATCTGACTATTCCGGAAATTATTTTCTTCCATTGTGCCCTTAATTTATTCAACTTTTTTTTTTTTTTTTCTTTCATTTATTACACACGTTATAGGTGTAGTAATCACTTTAACGTTATTATTTTTTATCTTACATGATTGGTTTGCTCAACTATTTAACTATTAATCGATCCAGTTAATTGTTAATTTATTCACGATGCCATAAATTGAAAATTAATTTTTAATCGATTAGTAAAAAGTAAGCGGTCACCAAATTTTTACTTCACTTGGCATCGATCGGTTATACACTTTCGAACAGTGATATACTTCCCGATTATAAAAAAAAAATGCTAAGATCTGATTATTATTAATTTTTTTTTCGTTTTTTTTTTTCCAATGGGACAAGTTGTATTTTTCTCTCGCTAATAATTAATTATACTACTTATCGAAATTAGGTAGTTGAAAATTGAAAACGAGCCGCCATTTAATTTTTCATTACTAATGTATTTATTACATGTTAGTTGTATTCAATTAACAATTGTATATATTATATTAAATATTATTTTATAAACAGACCTGTAATTCTCGTTCGAATTGTCTCCGTAGTTATTATCATTATCATTATCATTTTTATCGTCCTTATTATTATCATTATTATCATCATCATCATTTTGATTAAATTCATATTATTGTGATTATGCATAAATTGGCAGTGAATAGAAATTATTATTTGTAAATTTCACTCATCTACTTATCCCTGTATTTCTATCAGGCATTATAATATTTTATTCTCAAACGAAATGAAAAAAATTAATAAGCAAACAAAAACGACGTTATGTTGATAACTACCAATTTGACAGTAAATGAGAAAAAAAGAACATACCGAGTATGAAATAAATTGAACTAAATAAAGAAGAAAAAAAAAATATATATGTATAATAATGATGAAAAAGAAAAAAATTACAATAAAGGCAATAATATTGTTAAATTTCAAATACATAAACATTGTATTGTATTTGAATTGTATAAGTTGCATAAAAAAGACAGATTTTCTTTAGATAACGATGCACTACATGATATTTAAAATAATAATCTAAGTATGAAAAAAAAATAATAAAAATAAAAAAAAAATACACTGACTATATTTTCATAGTTCAGTAGAATTTTGCTTAGGTTAAATGAAGAAAGAAACAAAAAGAAAAATACACGTAATAACTGATGATATTTTAACATTATGTAAAACCAAACAAAGAAATAAAATTAAATGAAACACAATAAGACGAAGAAGAAAAAGAGAAAATTAAATGAAGGAACTAAAAAAAAAAAAACACAAATTGATAAACACACGAATAAAATAGTTGAATGAAAAAAGAAAGACAAAATGAAAAGGGAAAAAACGTCACGAAAAATTTTTGCGGTTTATCGTCTAATTTTTGTAAATCATATATATTATTATAAACTCGCGTACAAATATCAACGTATATAATATTATTACCATGTATACGGTACACTTGAAGTGTACTTATTATACTTAACATTATAATGAATAAAAAAAAAAAAAACATAAAATAAAATAAAATAAATAACAATAAATAAGTAAATTTGTCATGTTGTTATAGGCGAAGGTTTATTTAAAAATAATAATAACAATACGATGATATGAAATTTATTTAACTAAACCGGATACGGAAAGCTATATAATGAAAAATGCAGTCGTCGCTGTAAATGATTATTATTAATTAATACAATTATTATTAATACAATACAATAATATTACACAGTTCTTTCCATAATGACGAATAAAAAGAATAAATAAATAAATAAATAAATAAAAAACAAGCAAAGGAAAGAAGAGAAAAACAAAAAGATAAAATAAACAAGCAAGATTTTTAGTGTTTACACTATTCATTTATTGATAAACAACTCTATTATTATATATAAATATAATTATTATACATATAAATATATATATATATCAATAACAATATTATTATTGTAATGTTTGTTTTTGGTTATTAAAGTGTGTATATAGTAATACTCTATATCATAGAAATGAATATACCTCGCCAACCTCCCTTAGCGACTCAATCGAACGTATTGTCCTTCTTAATTAGCCATTCGAAATGTGCCGCGGCGCTCAAATTAGTTCGTACCACCGCCAACTGGGGGGGCGTTCGCAACGGCGCGATCTTCGTTTCGAAGTTGGATTTTGAAGAAGCTCGCAGCTTCAGTGCGGTTCGAACCGCGACAACCGCAGGATCTTTCGGAATTTTCTACTCACCTTTTGAAAACGCGTCGTCGAGTTTTCTCGGGAGTGTTTTTTCTTTTCGTTTAATCAGGTACCCCCGGAACGTGCGCGTTATCGTAAAAAGTCCAGTGTTAATTTTGGATTAAACGGCAGTTAATTTAAAAAGTACACGATCGTTGGACGAGGCGGCCATCGAGACGTGATAAACAAGTGAACATCTATGGTGTGTGGAAAATTGGAGAAAATCGAGAAACGTAAGTAAATTTTTTTCCAAATTGTTTTACAACGCCCCGAATTTGTATCGTTCTTACGTTATTCTTCGTCGCCCCGGTCATACGAGCCGAATTTTACGACCTGCGACACTAAAACCTGATTTATTTTTTATCGCCACGGCGTTCATACCTGATTAATTAGATACCGAATATCGAATATTGCTTTATTACGGCTGGACATCAATCGGGGATTTTATCATCGCCATAAATAATTACGTGGGTAAATATGCCCCCCCCCTCCCCCCCCCCCCTCCCCCCCGCCCCGCCCCCGTCCTCTTTTCATATTCGCGTGCAACCTCGTGTAAATATTAACTCCAGAGACCGAGGGAAGAAGACCCCGTCGCGTCTTCATCCCGTCCCGGGTAATTGGCTCCCTACGTCGAAACGACGTAGAGAACAACCGCTAATTGGTGCGAAAGAGACTCTCGAAAATCACTCGAGGCTCGGAGAGGAGACACCCTCGGGAACCCGACGACGTTGAAAATTAACTAGAAAATCTGCGCTCTCGTTTTCTACGTAGGAATTTCGAAAGCATCCCCTCCCTCCCCCCCGGAACGCGGACATCAGATTCAGGTAAAATTACCAACGATATCACAATTTTTGCTTGCGATGAAAAAATTCTTGGAACATTTTTCGGCTCGGAAACCCCCGACGGGTTCTTTTTTTCCGAGGACAATTCGTTCCGGTTATTCGCCGATAAATCGACGAGCGAAATGTCGCGAATTTTTACACCCGAAAAACGAAATGCGAGAATTAAGTATAACGCGACCAGGAGCTTCCTCCTAATTGGTTTAAAATCCGCAAATGGTGTGCAATAAAGACAGTTGAAAATCCTGCTGTATTATACGCCCATAAATTGCCAGCGAGTAACCAGATGGCGCGTCACTCGGAGTTAAGTGGCTTTTAAGGGAATAAAAATAAATATAAAACACTCCGAGGATACGAGGATCCTCGAAGCACCGGATCCCCTTGGATTTCCGGGAAGAACACGAAGCCCGAGACGTCGTTCCGAAACAGTTTCGTGCGATGTAAAACAAGGGCTCTCGCGAGGGGAAGAAAAATGTGGGGGAAAAAAAGGAATGGAAAAAAAGAAGAGGCCCAGAAAAAAATCAAAAAATATAACGCAAGGGCATCCCGTGGTCCGCCGGTAGGTAATCCCGTGTAAAAAATTGGATATACACACCCACCGAGGGGAAGAGATGGGAACGGATATTTTTGCAGAAGAATTACGAGCCGAGAATTTATGGTTCGCGACACGAGGTGGAACGAAAAAGTAAAAATTATAGAGAGAGAATGGGGAAGAAACGTCCCGTGGGAAGAGTTGAGGAAAAAAAAAAAAAAACGACGCCTGCCGAATCTCCTGTAAGAAGAGAATCGTTCGATACGCGCGTAAACGCGGTGCACAATTGTATAAATCCGAGGTCCTTGTAGGATTCCATATAATTATGCTGATTAATAAAATAACAATAACAATTACGAGAGCGCGGATATATCCGTTCGGTGGTACGAAATCGATCATGCGGTTTATCGTAGGTATACATGTAACGTAGTCGTGTAGTACGTAAGATATTATTTAGGTATATAATGTATCGCATTGTCGTGTGTATACCAAAATGTGTGTACATACACAACTGTGTACTCGAAAATATATACGGTACATAGATATTTGTACATAGGTTTACTTCTGCGGTATCGATCAAGTCAAACTGTCGACCGGCTAAAAACACCCGCGGAGACCTTATTAAATATGCTAACCTTTGGAGCCACGCGTACTTTATTATTTATACATATATATGTATATATATATCCATGTATACATAAAATGTTACGTATGCACGAATATTACCATAAATACGGATATCCTCGTGCAAAAATCGGAATCATTTCGTTTTCTATAACACTTTTACGTTTCGCGTTTGTCGTGTAACTTCGTACGGATAAGAGGAAAAGTTGAAGATGGAAAGTTTTTTTTTTTTTTTTTAAATTCTCCTTGTTATTTACGACGAAGTGGCTAGTTTTTTTTTTTTACATACTGATGATTCTGTGCATTCGGTGGGATGGCGCAAAAAAACGATTTTTGCATTTCCTCGCCTTTTTGAGAGCTCAAAAAAAATTTTTTAGGGGTCGCTTAAGATTTTAAAAAATTTCCAAAGTTGTCGAAAATTGAATTTTTCTCTTCAATCTTTTTCTCCGTTATTCGATTATAGTGAGGATTGAAAACGGTGGAGATTCTGAAAATTTCAACTTTATATTTTGACTCCTAAAAGTCGCTCCAAAGTTTTTTAATTCTCAAAGTAAAGTCCAAAGTGAAGTTGAAATGTTTTCAAACGTCCTTTGAATGTGAATATCAATGAAAATTAAATTAAAAAAATTGTTCAATATTTTTTTCATCACCTCGTGCTTTATATCTAGTCTTTGGTACATCGACTACAAGACAAAAAATCAAAAGTTCCTCAATATTTAGATTCAAAGGTGCTCGAAAACATTTTGAGTACTTTATATGTACTTTGAGGGTTGAAAAAATTTGCAGAGACATTTGAAAGTCAAAATATCGTATCGAAATTTTCAGAATCTCCATCATTCTTGATCTAGAATATAAAATAAGAACGAGAAGAAAAAAAAAAAAAATCCAAATTCATTTTTAGACGATTTTGGATATTTTCAAAAATCTTGAGCGACCCCTGAATCTTTTGCTTTTCGAGCTGATCTTTGGAGGAGGCTCTTGAACCGTGTCGAACCGATATACACTTCGTTAGGAGGTGCATAAAAAAAAAAAAGAGAAAAAAGAAAACGTCGTTTTTTTTCGCTCCACTCCAACGTGTATTAGTTATATTTTTTGTATACCTCCCGGGCACGAGGTTTTAATATTCGGTCAAATATTTGCCGAGGATGACCCAATTCGGCGACACCCCGTACAATAATATGACACGCGGTAATCGAGGAGACCAATCTACTCGATATACATCTAGTCGCGCGTCGGTGTTCAGGTGAACCGATAAATCATCCCTATAATATACGAAATTCCCTCGTCAACAATTTAAACCCGCCGACAGGGGGTCGCTTTATAATTGGGCGCGAACGATAAAAGAAAAACCAATTACATAATGTTACGAAAGAAGTGCTTTTTGGTGGAGGGAAAAGAAAAATAAAGGAAAACTACTCGTATTGTATTTTATCGTCGCGCGGCTGACCCGATCCTCGGCCGCACTACTCGCCAGCCGTACCGTAGCGGTAAGGGGATCGAACGGATGTTTTTTCTCTCCGTCTATTTTCACCGAATCACCCTTACGAGGAATTTTTTTTCCGAAAGATTCTCGCGTTTCTAGTTCAAGTACATTTTCGCTCGAATGTTGGCAGAGTGTATCCACCAGATCGGACACTGTGCGTAGCGCATCTGTACGTATAATTCTCTTCGCTTGCTAGCGCCTAACGTCGCATAGGATACGTTGGATAGATATATTTTCGGAATTGTCGCGCTCGCCGTGGATATACGCCGAATACCGTCCCACTCGGAATGCACTGCCAAAAATTTGTTCCTTTTTTTCTTTTTCTCTCTCACTCTTTTCCTTTTTTTTCCTCTTCATCGTTTGCACATACGCGCACCGCGTGTACTCGATAGACTCAAAATTGGGAGCAATTTTTTTTTTGTTCGCTTTTTTTTTTTCACAACCGTTTCCCAATTTTTCGATTTTTTCGCGCACAGGGAAAGAGTATTTAGATATCTCGATTCAATTTCTGGTTTATTTCTGATAAGGAGATAGAATGAAAAAAAAGCGTCAGTTGAAGTCCCTCTTTTTCGAGTGCATCGGTATTCTCGATTCGCGAATTTGAATTTGAATTTGAATTTGAATATTCTATACAATTTCCGCTTCCTCTAGCCGAACAATCGTCTTCAAATTAATCCCCGTCGGTACTACAACGTCGTACGTGTGCGCGCGTCACGTTTACTAGAAATTTCTGCGGAACAAAAGGAGACGATTCGTTTCGTAATTTAGAAACCTGCGATCTCGAATCCAATTAATTACACCGCTAATGAACAACTTCTCTCTCCGCAACTATACCTCCATACCAACACCGCTGCACCCCTGCAAGTCTGCCAAATTTTCATAATAACAATAATAATAATAATAATAACAAAGCCTTCGTTTAATTCGTATACTGAAGTGGAGGGGGTGGGGGGAGGAGGAAACTGGGTGTTTAACCTATTTGAAGTGGATGAGACAATTTTTGGATTTTCGTTTTTTTTTTTTTGGGGCGGGGGGGAGGGGGGCAAATCGGATGAGATATTGAATAAAAAACACAAAATTCTGAAAACAGAAAATAAAATCAACACTTTTCACCTGGTTTACCGAATAGGGGTTGAAAAAAAAACAAAAAAAAAAAAAAAAATAATAAAAAACAAAGAAGTTACAAAAATTAAGCCGTTAAAGATAATTAAGTACTCCATGCCAACGTGTTTCTATATCGTGTATAATGTGTATACGTCGGCTGGTTCGTTCTGGCAAAAAATTGTTCCGTGTAAAAAATTAGAAAAAAAGCAAAAAGCGAAAAGCAAAAAACAAAAAAAAAACACAAACGGAGAAATACGGTTTTCTCGCTGGGGAATAAATAAAAGACAGTTTGAGCTCGACTGTGCGAGGTGGTGTACACGTATACGGGAATACACAATAAGGGAAGAAAAAGAAGAGGACAAAGACGAGCGGATAAAAAGAAGAGGAAGAAACAAAAAAACGAAAAAAAAAAAAAAAAGGGGGGGGGGGGGTAAAAGGAGGAGGAGGAGCAGTCGGTTGATGCAGTTCGGAGTTAAAAAAGCTCGTAGGTCGTACCTTACCTACCTACCTACCTACCTACCTACCTACCTACCTGGTTTCCATCCGCCGCTGCACCTACCCCTACATCGACCTCGGTTGACCCGCGTTGCAGCGGAGTGGCGTGGAAGGGGCGGGGGGGGGGGAGGAGGGGGAGGGGGGCAGGGGTTGCCCGCGATGACGTCAGAGAACCGGGAACCGTTTTCCACCGCTGTGCCGCGCGAGACCAACGCGGGCTGCTCCTGCGGGGCGAAAACCCTGACGTCGCACCGAGGGAGGCGGCAGGGTGGCGGGAGGGGTGGAAAAGGGGGAAGGGGAGGGGGAAAGGTCGCCCCATTAGCGTTGATTCCCTCGTTGATGTTTCCCGACTCAAAAGCTCGCCGTCTACGCGTTATCTGGAGGGATGTGGGCGGTGAAGGGGGGCGAATGGGGGGGCAGCGTATCTAGTCGCAAGCTCCGTAACGCGTCGACGGGATCGTTTTTAGCTTTTCGACAATTTTTTTTCCTGTTTCCCGTTGCGTCTCTCGTTTCCGGTTCCGTTTTCCCTTTTCCCTTTTCCGACCGCGATCGACGGATCTATTTTTTTTTTTTGTTTTTTGGCATCGCTCGGATATCGGAACGTTATAAATTTTTTGCGAAGATTCGCCCGTTTGACGCGTGCAGTAACCGGATGTTAAAACGTGTGCGCGATAAGTAGGTACCAGATACGTGCTCACCTTGTATATACATACATACGTATATATGTGATGTAATTCGACTCGGGTATATCATTTCGCGATGGTTCGCTCGAGGCGTTGTACGGAGCGGATAGGACGAGGTAAGAATGATAAAAAAAAAAAATAAACAAATAAATAAATAAAAAAATAAAAACGGACGTCTCGGGGCTTTTACATATATATATCTCGTCGTCTTATCCACCGACCTCTTATGTGTATGTACGTGTATGTGTACGTGTACGTTATACGTTCCCCGGGGATTATTTGCTCCTAAAATTGCCAGAGTTTACGAAAGTAGTCATATACCTGTATGTATACATAGGTGTATACATATGTACACAGCTATGTATATCTACACGCGTATAAAAATCTGATATACGTCGTAACACACGTGTCATCTAGCTCTTCTCTACTTTTTATCTATAATTTATCTGTCTATTAATTTTTTTTTTTTTTTGTTTGTTTTTTCTTTCTAATTTCCCAGCGCAATTTATCGATCAGTTTTGTTCTTTTTCTCTCGTGCCGCGTTTTCGTTCGTTTGTTTGATTATTTACTCGTTATTTATTTATTTATTTCTTTTTTTTTATCAATTTTTTTTTTTTTTTCTGCGACAATTCACAGAAGTACATAGGTACCGCACGTATTTACATATTAACCTTGACGAATAGACCGATTAAATTTAAATTTAATCTTGGCACGCGTTTAACAAGATCTTTGCTGTTGCGGCTGTGCGGCATGCACGACTCGCAATTTCGTCATTTCGACTGTGTTGGGAACGAAGTAAAAAGAAAACTAGAAAAAAAAAAGAAAAAAAAAAACGAAGAAGAATTGAAAAATCCACGCGCCCAGTTTCGTCCTTTTTTTTATCTGTTTCGTTTTCGGAGAGCTTTTTTTTTTTTTGTTTTTTTTTTCGCTCCACTCTCGCTGCTCTTGACGTTTCGCATTTATCGTTATATTTATTTATCGATGGATTGATTCGGTGCATACACACAGAGAGAGAAAATGCGAACGAGTATGGTAGAGTGTAACGGGGTAACGATGACGTATGTGACGAACGACGAGAACGACGGGAAACGATAGGTACGTACGAACGATAGCCGGAATATATGACAATGACAATCAAGACTCGTCGACGTACGTCGCGGCCGTCCGTTTTATCGGCTGCCCGGAAACGGAATAGAAAAATGGAGAAACTCGGGGGGGGGGGGGGGGGGGGGCGGACGACGAGAGCCGGAAACACGCTCTTCTCAACCCCGAGAGAGAGAGAGAGAGAGAGAGAGAGAGAGAGAGAGAGAGAGAGAAAGAGAGAGACGGATCGGACGGGACGTCAGCTGATTTTGTTTTTTTTTTTAAATTCTTCTATATTTCCCTTCGATTCTATCGGAGCATAGCATTTACACCGAGTGCACCTTTCATACGTTCTAAGCGGGTCAAATGCTGAAACCAAGAGCCAAGTTAGTTAAGGTTATATTTAATTATAGTTTACAGCATCTGCGAAGCTCCTATATGTACGTTATGAACACATTAGACACGTACCGTATCTGCACACCCTACACTACAGAACGGAGCCCGTTTTCGACGAGCCATTTTCTTTTCTTTTCCTCTTTTCCTTTTCTTTTTTTTTTTCGTTTTATCGCAATTCGAAAAACTCACAGATCGCCCGCGGCGGAAATCAGCGCCGGGAATCAACCGAGATTCCAATATTATCGGTTTTTGGTTTGCCAATTTCGGGGGCTGCTGGGCCGGGGGGCAGGAGGATGGGGGGGAGGAGGGGGGAAAACTATCTCCATTTTTTACATTTTTCAATTCGCGCTAACGGGGAACGGGTGCACGCGTTTGTACGGAAAACGATCCTCGGGCGAGTTTGTCGATGTGGGTGGTAGGTAGCGTCGTCGCGACGGCGGTTGGGGTTGTGCGGGTGGTGCAAAAATAGCCGAAGGATCAATATCGGCGGTGGTAGGGGCTGGGGGGGGGCGCGCGCGTTTTCCGCTCCCCGCGTCCCGCAGGACGTCGGGACCGGGACCGGGAGCGGGGCGCCCCCCTCCGTCGCCTTCGTTGCGCCCGCAGGACCTCCTCCCGTACGAGCGAGACGTAGGTACGTAGGTACGTAAGTGCGACGTACGTACGTACGTACGTACGTACGTCCGCCTCGAGGACGACAAGGCCACGTGAACAAACAAACAAGGCCGACGCGCGATTCACGCTCCGTTCTCACCGGCTCCGTCGATGTAATAACGGCGCTGAAAAAGAACAAAATTGAAAATCGATCGTTTCGCAAAACTTTTTCTCTTTTCTCTCTTGTTTTTTTGTTTTGTTTTTTTGTGTTTGTTTCGTTTCGTTTTGTTTTTGCAAATTTCTTTTTCTCCGATGATTTCAGACGAAGCGGAGGTGCCGCGCCGTGCGCGAAAATAGACCGGGTGATAGAGGGAAAAAATGAAAAGCAGAATTCGTTTGTGCGGGGCTAAAAATGGCGTGAAATCCCTTTGGGAGAAGGACGCGGTACCCGAGCGCGACGCGCTTGAGCTTTGTAAAATGATTTACTGGGTTAATTTTTGTTTGAAACTAAAAACGAGGCGAAGCGTGCACGCGCGGGTATACGTATCGATAATTTTTACCCTCTTCGGACTATTTTTCTACTTTCTCTTCTCCTTTTTTTTTTTTTGTTTTCTTTGTTTTGTTTTTTTTTTTGTTTCGAACGATCTTTCACGCTGCGGAATACAAACGCGGCGAACCAGACGAGCAACGTTCGCGGGCACGTCGTTTCGACGCTCAACTTGTGTATAAATTTGCACTTATAATTTATTCCGCATAAATGCGTCATTCACGTACCCAGATTACACCTGTACGTACCTACCCAACTACCTACCTACCTACCTACCTACCTACCTGTGCGAGGATCTATTTATTACACACTTTTATGCAGCTGATATATTTTGTGTACATGTTTTGTACCCGTAGAATCTATACATACGTAACGTAGCGTACGTTTATGTAGCTGCGAAAATGAGGTCAGCGGAGCAAGGTCACGCGAACACCCCCCATCGCACCACCCCCCCCCCCCCCCCTCCTTTATATCTACATAAATATGTACAGATACACGTATATTTAGGTACATAAAACTACGCATACATACGTATGTATACGTACATCCTATATCTACAGGTATACATATATATATACCCAAATGTATCCCCCGCTTAAAAATCGAGGGATGGGGGGGGGGGGAGAGGAAAATTTGCGCGGGGTGGAACCGTAACACGGATTTTCTTTCTCCTTTTTTTTTTGACTTTTTTTTGTCTGTTTTTTCGAAATACATATGCCTGTATTTTGAACGCAGTGTTTGAAATTTTTGTTTCAGGTTGGGAATCGTCGCGTTTTCAGTTTCTCGCTTTTACATCAGCGTCGTGAACGGAGTACGTTTGGAATTTGGGGTTGATTTCGGTGGTCGAAAAATATTCGTAGAAGAAGAAGAAAGAAGAAAGAAGAAAGAAAAAAAAAAAACAAAAAACAAAGGAAGGAAGGAGGATGTCGGATCTGCGTGAGAAGTGAATTTGGACGATGTGAACGGGGGGGAGGAGGAGAATGATATAAAATCGAAGTCGCGTCGGCAGGTAATATTATTTTCCAATCGTAGTGCATCGTTCGGCTGACGGAGTCCCCGGCCGAAGGTCCGAATATTTTTCGAGCGGTGGCGGCCACGCGGTGCGTTGCGTATTTCGCCGTGAGAACGTCGGCGTTCTAACGTCGCGTGGTGTCGTACCACCGTCGTCGAGTCCTCGCGAAGCCGGGGGGGGGGGGAGAGCGCGAACCATCGCCCCCGGAGTATCATGTCAACCGTCGGAAGCTAAGGGATCGAGGATAACGAATTCTCTAAGCAGCAATCTGACTACCAAGCTGCGGAAAGCCACACCCCTCACGCTAAGGTAATTGCCGTAGGGCCCCCAATCGTTGTTTGCTCGGTATTTGGTTTCGGCGCGCTTTTTTTTTTTTTCACTTTTTTTTTCTTTTTTTTTTGTTTTGTTCGTTCGTTTCTTTTTTTTTTTTTTTTATCCTCAAAAGACGAGCGAAAAGGACGAGAGCGGCGTAGAGCGAAGGAAAAAAAGGACGAAGATGAGAGAATCGACTGCGGAGCTAACGCTCCGGGGGAAAACTGTACGTGCCCCGAAAATCGAACGCTTGTTATCTGCCGAATTTTCTTTTCTTTTCTGTTTTTTTTTTGTTTTTTTTGTTTTTTTTTTCTCAGATGTAGCCGCCCGTTCTCTCCTCTCCTCTCCTCTACCGCTCCCGGTCGTTCCTTCGGCCACGGGAAATCCAAAACCTTGGCGAGGTGAGGAGAGCGCGTTGAACCGATATCAATTTATGTATACGTTTACAGCCTATGCCTACTCGTACGCCGTGCGCTTGAGAAAAATCGTCGGAAAGTAAAAAAAAAAAAAAGTAAAACCGGGAGGGGGGAAGCGTAAAATGGGAGAAAGAGGTAGCGGCGAGAAATGAAAGGCCACCACGGGGTTGAGAGATGCCTTTGCATAAACAATAAGCAGACGATCGAAGGTAAACGTTTTATACTTGGACTGCGCGGGGTCAGGTCGGGTTAGGGGAGGGGGGAAGGGAGGAAAAATAATCTATACCCTCGTGCATCAACTTGGGATAACGGCGAGTTCGTTATACTCCTATCTATATACACCTATGGACGCACATGCGGAGAGCGTGTAATTGTACGGGAAGTAGGACGTCGCGATGTTGGAGTGTTTTTTTTTTCTTTCCTTTTTTTCCTTTTTTTTCTAGTTTTAGTTTTCATTTTTACTCGCAACTCCGCAAAAATTGAAGTGCTCTCGAACCTTCGATAACGTAACGATATATTGTATAGTTTCCTCGGAAACGAGTCAATCCTACCCACGTCTACCACCTGTGCCTTGTGCGGTGAAATTCGTTCGTCGAGCTTTCTTTGTTTCGTCGACGAAAAAATTCATAAAAATTCGGCGGTTTCCATTTCTTTTTTTTTCTCTCTCTCTCTCTCTCTCTCCTCGTTTTTGAAAAATCCATTTTTTCGAATCCGTGCGACGTGTGTAACGTTATTCTACGTCGATCGGGGATTAAAATCGGCGTAGTTAATTTCGCGGGGGTAGCGATAATTGGGGTTTTTTTTTTTTCGCGCAGGGTGGACTTTACCCCCCTCCCCCTCCCCCCCTGCCCCCTCCCGCCCCCCTGAGAAGGTACCCACATGTATACCCATTTACCCGGATGTTCGCGGTGTACACCTCGAGGGCCGTCCGTTTGTAATAAGGAACGCGGCGTGTGCGGAGCGTGGCGGAGCGGAGCGGAGTGGAGTGGAGCGACCGAGAGAGAATGGGCCAGCCACCCCGTTAGCCACGTGACTTTAGCGTTTCATGCCGCAACGCCTCGTATTGATCGTGGCCAACATCAGCTGTGTAGCCTCCACCATCGGCTCTCCATGGTTTACACATATAATTATTTCATTCCTGACATAACTGCGAGCCATGTCCCCGTATTCGTCGTATACGTAACTACGTCGGATACACCGCATCGGGATACATACATACAACCGTGGAATATTTAAATCCGCACGATTATGTCCCCCGCGAGCGCGGGATGCAGTATTCGAAAATTTGCGTGTAACCCCGTTCGTCGATAAAACGTAGACGCGAAGAAGGTGAGAGACGAAAAAGAAGAAGAGAAAAAAAAAAAAAAATTAAGAATCATTCCAGCTTCCCTTATTCGAAATTCCTCGGAAAATCTCAGCGACTCGATTCGTCCGGATTCGAGGTCATCAACGCCGCCGCTGCTGTTTTTTTTCTTTTTTTTCTTTCTTTTTTTTCTTTTCTCTTTCCGTCATTTTTTCCCTCCTCTCCGCCGCGGGTTTTCGTGGCAATTTTCGCCTCCTCTCGGGCGACGAAAACGTTTTCGTTAAATACCCGGCTACCCCTTCGGGCGGTTCCATATCTACAACCCCCTCCCCCCCCGCCCCCTCTCTCCCCGCCCCTCGTATTACGCCACTTGCCTGCACCTTTCGTTGCCTACCTGACGGCTGCCGGAAGCTCTTTGCTCTCGCATTATAAGCGCACACGATTGGCACCAAATGCTGTACACACAAGACCACTTGGAATACGTTCGCAAAGAAGCGGCTTCGTCCGGTTTGTCGTACGTACGCGCGAGAGAGGAAAAATGGGAAGGAAAATAGGTATTTAATATTTTTTTGTCGCCCGATCGCTGATTTTTGAACATTTTATCCGATTATTTTGTATACATATATCCTTCCCACACGTCGACGTAGTTTTTTTTATCTTCTATTCTTTTTTTGTTTTTTTGTTTTTTTTCATTTTTTAAGCCCGTCGCGTTTAATTTCCGTTCGCCGTGTCGCGACCGTAATTGAAAATGACCCTGACGGGGGGAGCGGAATTGCTTGTACCTACGTTTTTTTTTTCCTTTTCCGTCCGCGCATATTTATCGGTAAAAATTTTACGAGTGCCGAATAAATAAATTCGTTCGTTTTTTTGGGATAGTATTCGACAGCGGAGTTCGTCCCATTAAACTATAGGGTATACACTGGTAGTGGCAGTAGTAGTAGGAGTCGAGATCAATATCCTAGAGAATTTGGACTAGCGACTCCGGATATATATATATATATATATTCCCCAACCCCTTCGGATCGTCGCCCCTATTGCCGCACAGAATTTTTACTGCGACTTTTAGCCACCACCACCCCCCTCCCCCCCCCCCCCCCCCCCTAACCCCCTCCCCGAGCGCACACACACGTGGTCTCTCGAATAACTTTTACCGATCGGACTTATTGTTGGAGTCTAACTTCCGATAAATTTTCTTACAGACAAAAGTTTTGCACATGTAAATCTCGCGAGCGGTAGGAATTTTAGATTTTTCTTTCACGTCTACCGTTAGATTCTGTGGACAGTCCCACGTGAGAATATCACCTTCGTTTCATTTTATTCTTACAGCTATTTCCATCCCCGCGATATAGTTTTTTTTTTTTTCTCTCATATTCGAGCCTGTGAAAAAGAAAGGGATGGAAAGCTCTTCCTTTTAACGCAAAAGAAAAAAAAGAAAAAAATCATCCCCAAAATGTCCGCCGATGGTTTTTGCTTCTATTTTTTTTTGTTTCTCTCTTTTTTTGCGTAGAATCAATAACGAAGAAATGTAACAAACTATAGTTCATATCATTCATCTGCGTTACGCGCGTGTAGAAGAAATTCGGAGAGAAAGAAACAACAAGAAAAAAAAAAAAAAAAAAAAATTTCTCTTCCGCTCCAAAAGTGGCAGTTTTTTTTTTCTCAGTCCAGACGCCGGAGCGTCCGACGCTAGCGTTGAGCTCGACTACTTGCCGCTCGTACGACGCGCTATCGCCCCACGTTACGCGCCGTGAATCGAAATCAGTATAGGAATTTTATATACATATAACGATCGAGTATAACATCGGCCGACGCTTCACAAAAATTCTAACTTTTTTTTTTTCATTTGTTCGTTCTCTTTTTTTTTTATTTAATTTTTTATCGATCGAGTATAACATCAGCCGATGATTTACAAAAATTCGAACTTTATTTTTTTTTCCATTTGTTCGTTCTCTTTTTTTTTTATTTAATTTTTTTTTACTTATCTACTTTTTCAACCCCGTGTTAGAAGTGCGTCGTTAACGCCGGTAAAAATACATGTATATTGTATACATACGTACAATATCTATACAGGTACATGGGGACGATTATCGTACATATATATTTATACACCGATTATGATATTTAAAAATCCATTATGCACGGGGTTTGTAAAAGTGCGTGGGCGAAAGAGGCGATGGGAAAAAAATGAGAAGAAAAAATGGAGGAGGAGGAGGAGGAGGAGTTATAATGACAAAATTGAATCTCGCCGAGCGACTTTGGACGTACATACGAGATAGACGTCCGTAGGCGTTGCCTTATCGTTAATACCTCCCTTATTCAACGAATTCGCATCTCGTATTTATAGCTGAAAAAAAATGCCAAACTCCATTTTACTACGGCCCCCCGCAAAGTGGCGGACCGCAACCGTGTGTCCTGTATACATATGTATATGTATACTTCCGTGAGAAACTGATACCAACTCTCCATACATACAACGCTCTTTTTTTTTCTCTGTCTCTCTCTCTCTCTCTCATCTTCGTCCTTCGCAAGTTCGCCGTGGCGAGGTCCTTTTTCCCTCGCTTTCGCCGCGTGTTTCATTTTTTTTATTTTCTCTTTTTTTTTTTTATCTTCTTCCAAAAGGGGTGGGGAAAAATGTTAGAACTCCTCCTCGGGAGTGCGCTCGAAATGATTTCATTCATTCGCGTCGTAGGATTTTGTCGTCCTTCTTTTTTTTTTCTTATCCAGCGCGCATCGCGTAATTGACGATTTTCTCTAATCGATCGAGTTCTAAATATTTCAGATGACATAGGATGGTCTGGGTGGCGCTCGGGCGGCGTGCTGCAGGGGGTGGTAGCCGCCCCCCTGTTTCCCCCCTCCTGTCACTCTCCATCGCCTCCCTAGCCGGCTCCTTCACCCTAGCCATTATCTGCATCCTTGCCCTCACCCTAACCTTGACGACCCTGGCGCACGCCGAGGACATGTACGTATACAAACGCCATTATTACATATATATATAATATATAATATAATATACATATATACATATAAATATGAATATATATACAGCCGCACTCGGATCTGCGAAATATTCTATGTATAGCGTATCCGTAATCGAATTCCTCGATTACCGAATTTGTTCGATATCTGTACCTATTTTTTTTTTTTTTTTCTTTTTTATCATAGTCCGTAGTCATAGATAGGCGTCGATTTTTCTATTAAAAAATTTAATCGAATTATTTATCGACAGCTGAGATATCGTGACAAGTATATTTATATACATATATACATAATAGTTGACGCAGGAATGACGTCATTTATTTCCATGTGTTATTATACATAAACGTGTATATGAGATATTTCTAACCGTGTTCAAGAATCTCATGTGATTTCGTTCGAAATCTGAATTTCGAAGGGAAAAAAAAAGAATAAAATATAGGTAATCGTTTTCAACTCGCATGAAATCTCCCATATATACATCAACATATAGACGGTACATAGATGTGTTAGATTATAGTACATATGTTAGATTAAATATAGATCGAACGCTTGCCGCCATTTTGCGACGCATAATTTCTTCTCCCTTATTGGTTTTTTTAGTCGTCAGTTTTTGATACCCAGAGCGTTTTTTCGAAGAAGGAATGAAAAAAAATGAAAAACTGAAAATGAGAAACAGAAAAAGAATGAAAATTTTTTGAGAGATCGCCGTTCCCCCCCCCCCCAACTTACCCACTTATACCCCATCGTACCGCGGGCGTGTTCAGTCTATATTAAGTTGTGTTGCAGTTTCGAGGAGGGAAAATCGGACAAGGAAATACTGGACAACCTACTGCTGTCGACGAGATACGACAAGCGGTTGCTGCCTCCGGTTCAAGGTACTCTGCGGCCCCCGCCCCACACCCGCCAAGATGACTTCTTCACCCCCGATCATCACCTCGAATCACCCAACCACGATCCTGACGAAAATAATCAGCACCTCAAACACAACAGGCACCACCACAACTATCATCATCACCATCACCACCAAAAATCATCATCACACAATCACAGCACCACACTTCTTACTCCCCGTCGAAAGGGTATTATTATTATCATCACCGACGATGGATCATAGATTTTCGATCGCTCGCATTACTATTATTATTACTATTATTACTATTACTATTATTGCTATAGTCTCGTTTGGTTATTTCTTCTCGTTTCTCTACGTTTTCTATTTCTTTGTTTTTTTTCTTTTTTTTTCTTTTTATTCCTAGATTTTTATCGACCGATTCGTTTATCGTCTGTCTATGGGTTCACCCATTGCACTATATACGACGATGATTCGAATTAAGGGTTATTTTTCTATATATTGATATTATATAATATACCACGTATATCGCTCGAGCTTAACGCGCTTCTTTCAAAGCCTTTATATATATACGATTAGTGTAAATCACCGAATTTCTTATATACTATATATATATATATACACCACACTATATACTTGTGCACTTTGTATTATTTACGTTCCAAGGGACGTTGACGGCACAGCGTACATATGAGTTTGCCCTGATATCACGCTTTCATTTATTGTACAAAAATTATACGCCCTTTATTTTTCGATTATCATCCAATATATATATATAATATATTATATATATTCGTAGCGCACCGCAGCGCAGTACAGACGTCATAAAAAAAAGTATCGTCGAACCAAAAATTAATCAAAACGCTGGGAAAAACCAAAGGGCTACAAAAATCTGCTGCAAGCTTGCTCGGCCATCGATATTTTTTAAAAAGTCTCTGAATCATTGTTTATATTCCTTCGTCATTATTTATCGATATCAAATTTTTTCGAGAGAGAAGAGGATTATGATATATATATATACATAAATATGTATATATTCATAAAAAATGCTCCCTTACGTATTTACATTTATTATTTATTCAGACACACGCATACCGGCCCGTACACAATAAAAATATATATATATGCATTTACGCTCCGGTTTAATAAGATCTACTTACACATTCGGCGTCGGTGCCGCCGCCGGTTTTATTCCGCCTCGACGAACCGAGCTCTTTCACAAAAAACCTTCGGGTATTTAATTAGTTAAAAATAATTTTCATGCTCCTCGAACCACCGAGTACACCGGGGTCTGCGGGGCGTTGTTATACTATGTATATACCGGTGCGGATCTTTCGCGATTCTCGGTTAGCGAAAGGAAAGAAAAAAAATCAAAAAGATACGAGGAACCGTTAGTTTCAGTTGGCGAAGAATTAAACGTACCCTGTGCATTTGTGAGTTCTTCTTTCGACCAATTTTTTTTTTTTGCTCTTTCCGTTCCATCTTTGATTTTATCGAGGGCCTTTCTCTCTTCTGAAAAAAAGAGATAACGATAACGATAATCGTCACGCATTCGAACCGATCCTCTGCACCAGTTTTACCAATATTGCAAAAAAAAAAAAAAAAAAACAAAAAAAAAAAGAAACCGCACAAACATCCTTCACGTAATACGCATACGATATACGCATAATATCACTGTGTTTGTTTGAATTGTTAAAAAAATTTTCTAATATCGATAACGATAATTGTCGAGTAAAACGACGAGAAATCGAATCCAGGTTAGGTTGTAATAGCAGGTAAGTTACGAACGAACGAGAAAAGCTGCGGATTACGCTGTGAAAAACGACCGATAATCGTGCTTTACGTTATATACATATGTACAAATGTGTGTGTATCGTGTATAAATATACAGGTACAAAAAAAAATTTGCAAACATATATTTATCGGAGTAACCGCGACGCTCTGGGATGTCCGGAGGTTGGTCGGATGGACGACGACGACGACGACGACGACGAGGACGGCGATGACGATGACGATCGTGAGAAAAAAAAAACAAAAAAAAAGTTAAAATTAAGAGAAAAAGAAAAACAAAAAACAAAACAAAAAAGCAATATAAGATGATGAAAAATGATGTACATCTGCACGTACGCTACGTGGTCCCTACGGGTTCGTTCGTTGGTGTTACAGATGCGGACTTTTGCTGTGGGATGAGACAGCCAAGCGACGTGGAATCGTTGACGAATCAATCGGCGAGTCCCCGCAACCCAAACCAGAACAAGAACTTGAATAACATCTACATGCCGCACGAAAACCTCCGCACCCATCTTCGCGGTCCGTCCCACTGCTACATAACTATATAAATATTCTTACCATATATATAAATATATAAATATATATATACATATATATACTTACACAGCTGTTTATGTATATATGAAAATATCACACACACACACGAACACACTCGCACAGGAATTTTTATGTGAATCCTACACACGTACGTCTGCGGGGGGCAAAAAAAAAAAAAAAAATCGCACGTGTCAACCCCCACCAGGTTTTCGATCCGTTTTTTGTTTTCGATCGCAACGAAGAAAGGGAAGATTTCCTCCCTTTTATCGGTCCATGAAAATGCGGCGGATTGAAAATCTGATCGAGTTGACACATTCGAAAACCCTTGTCTGTGTTGTATGAAGAAACATTACTTATCGTCGCAATCCATTCCGGAATTCGTACGTCGGAGAACTGGTCGGATTTTTTCATTGAGATTCCGGATGGAATGCGGAAGAAAACGATGAAAAAAAAAAAAACAAAAAAAGAGAAAGAAAGAAGTGAACGAAAAAGAGGAGAAAGAAAATTACTGACGACGACACACTATGTGCGATGAATTGGGTGTTTTTCATATGTGTGTGTGTGTGTGTGTGTGTGTGGAAATATCACGATGTTATATATTGAATAATTGTATAAATAATGATTATTGTTATACACATATACTGTACACATATATATACGCATACATATATCGTTAATTGATTCGTATCTGTGGGACTGCGACTTGCGATGTGTTTGTTAGCTGCGTAGTTTTTCACCAACCCCGTTATTGTGAAAAATGAAAAAGCTAAAAAAAACGACAACAACAACAACAACAACAACAACAACAACAATTCTCGACAAAAACCACGCGTTACACCTGTACACTAATTTTATACAAATACACACACCCTCAAACATTTCACTCGCTGTTGTTCGACTCCACGCATCGTACTACACGTGTGCGCATCTTCCGTCCATTTTTCATCTTTTGAACGTCTTGGAAATTCTTCTTTTTTTTTTTTGTTCTCTCAAAAAAAAAAAGCCCGCGGCTGCTAAATGGGAAAAAATTTCTCTCCAACATCTTAGCTATGTGCATTTCGTACACCGTATCATATTTATTTTTTATATTCATATTTATGAGACGAAATAAACGCTTGACGTTTGTTTGTTTTTTATTTTTTTTTTTTTTTGTAACTATTTTACGAAAAATTTCGAGAGAAACTCACAGAGACGAAAAACTTTTAATGAAAACCGTGTACAACCCGTCGTCGTAACGTTACGCGTGTCAACGTATAATTGTGAAAGTGAGTTTTCGGTGGAAATACAGTGGAGTATATCAGAGTTAGGTCGGACATTTTATTACACTTGGGAGGGTGGGGGGGGGAGGGACGCGCGCTCGCGAACTCGGACTCGTGGTATAAGATAAACATGAAAAATCCTACCGCCGCGAATAAGGTGTCAAAAATCGTTCTTCTTTTCCTCGTTTCAATTTTCATTATCGCGATTATCAACGAGGTTTTACTCTCATTTCTTCAATCGTCAGAAATTTATTTACACTTAGGTACCCGTAACTACTTATCCACATATTTCGTGTCTGATGCACTTCGTTACAATTATCTTTACACTCTTCCCTTAATTTTATCCATTCTTTCTCAACTTTTCTTTTCTTTTTTTTTTCATTTCTTTTATACAATAAGGATTATACGATTTCGGATTCTATTCTCATTCTCTCTCTCTCTCTCTCTCTCTCTCTCTCTCTCTCTCTATCTATCTATCTTACTATCTATTCTGCAACGAATGTTCGTTTGCTTGTTCCCACACGTGTGTTCTATTTTTTTTTTGTTTTTTTTTTATCATCTTACGAAGAGAAAAAAATTTTCACACTTTTTCCCCCTTCGAATTGATTTTATAAAAAATTTTACTGCAATGTTCCCAAGAATTATAGCGTACGGCATAAACCATGTATACAACAGATCTCACACTATTTATTATTCGGATATACTTGCACAAGGGAAAAAAAAAGAGAAAAAAGCAAAAAAACAAACTAAAAAAGAAAACAAAAAAAAACAAACTATTCACAGGTAATGGGCGCTGTGTAAATTATTTGATAAAAATGGAAGAAAAAAAAAAAAAAACATATAAAAATCATCATTAATCATCCAAATATTTCCTTAGAATGCACCGCAGACGATGTTAATTAAGTGGTAAAGTGTTGCTCTGATTATCGTTATTGATTTAATTTCCCTTTCATTTGAAATTATCGTTAATTTGTTTTTTTTTTCGATAATTGTTGCATAATTGTATTTTACGTAGATGTGCATGCGCACCGCAGCATGGCGAAATGAAAAGTGAAAGAAATTAAGATAGAAAGTAATTCACGCTTGCCGCTGTAAATATATATAAATGTTATGTGAATATTCTGGTGATGTAGTTGGTATATACATAATAAGATATATATATATATATATACCGGTAATTGAAAACACATAGATTTATTTATAGAAATATTCCGATGAGTGTTGTAAACGTTTTTTGTCGAGATATATAGAATTGAAAATCGTCTCTGTATCGTCGTTCGTCGTATACATATTTATTTTAATTTCAATTTCAAATTTTTTTCATTCTTCAATTTGAATACTTTCTCATGTATTTCGTCGGAGTGCACTTGTTCGACGAAATGAATAATTGAATAATTCATTTCACGAATCACGGGCAGTAGTAGTAATTCGAGGATAATCGAATCCGATTGAATATACATAGAACGAAATTGATTTTCCTCAACGAAGTTTTGCCGATAAATTCCGAACAACGAACGATGATAGAGAGCTCGTTGACTCAATGAAATTAAAAAAACAAAAAAAAAAAAACAAAAAGACGACAACATAAGTTATCGAAATAACGAAAAAAAAGAAACTACCGAGTGCTTGAATTGTTCATTGATAGATTTACAATTATATATAGAAAAATATCCGTAGGCATACAACGTAGCTGCGTTCCTAGAACATAAGGCATCTACGGAATTTATTTTCGTTGACACACGGGTCTCTGTGTTGCGCTACTTGTAAACAACACTTGACACGGTGTCATTGTGTACTACGTCGTTTGACACCCGTAGGTCACCGTTACTTGTGGTTGAATATTTCGAAATCACTTGTCGGATCTACAAGACCGGGGGGTATCCTCCGCTCCGGCGACGGCGTAAAAACTCACTTTTTAAACATCGGCTTTTTCCGCCTTCAATTTTTTCTACGCCCAAAAAAAAAAAAAACAAAAAAAAAGAGCCACGCGGAATACATAATATCGTGTCAAGTTTCGAAGAGTCTCTCTCGGAACTCGATCTTATATCGCCGCCGGATCGAAGGGTCCTTCACTTGTCAGGGTTATCCCCCGGTGAAGTTTCGCCATTTTATTTACGTCCACATCCAAAGGAAATAATTCCACCCTCCGATTTCGTCGATATCATATTCCTCTGTTCCGGTTCGAGAAGTTCTCCTTAAAAATAACCCTCGCCGCTCCCGCAACTCAATTTCTTCTTCCCGTATTTTATTCTTTATATTGCTTTTATCTTCGATTTCGCGAAGAATTTCGTTTTTGTCGATTATCTGTGATTCTTGCGAATATACGATATGTATACTAATTTTCTATAGCAAAATTGAAATATTATTATTATTATTATTATTATTATAAACATTCGCACCGGTTCGTTAGATTCTCATTTACACGACGTTCGATTCTGTTTCAGGCACCTTGACCGTCAACGTAAGCGTACTCCTACTGAGTCTGGCATCGCCCGACGAATCCAGCCTGGTAATTTTGTTTTTCGCTTCCGGTTTCGCGCGAGAACGAAGGAAAGAATCATGAAAAACCGAGACGCACGCACAACCGCAATTTTCAAGAGAGGAAAAGACAATAAAGTCCGCCCCCCCCCCCCCCATCCGTCAGACGTTCGCTTCTTCAGGGGGGTACTTTTTTTTCGTCCGTCTCTTAGAAAGCTATTCGAAAAAAACAGTTCGCTGGGGAGTTCAAGACTCGGCCGGGGGCGTGGAAAACTTTCTTTTTTTTTTTTTCTTTTTGTTCTTCTCTCCTTCGGAAACAAATTATAAGTGGGAGGGTCGTTTTCGAGGGTGCCCTTTTTACCAAAACCGCACTCCACGCCCCTCGCTTTCCCAAAAATTCCCACGGGTGCTTTCCGTTTTTTTTTTTTTTTTCGCTCTCTTTCACGACGGGTCGGGGTTCGTACCAAGGAGGTACTCAGTCAGTCAGTCTCTGAGAAAGTTCGAACGGCGACTCGCGCGAATTTTTTTTTGTTTTTGTCCGCGTTATTCGAGGAACAGAAGTATTCGGGACGACCGTTACTACTTTTTCAGCGGTTGTGACTCTTTCGTTTGTCGGCGCGCGAATCACGTCGCTTGAGAAAATTTCGTTTATTTATTCCGCTTATTTTCATGTACTTGGCGACGACGACGACGACGACGACGACGACGACGACGAACGCGCGCAGAAGTACGAGGTGGAGTTTCTCTTGCAACAGCAGTGGTACGATCCGAGATTACGGTACAGCAATCGTTCCAGCTATGAATTCCTGAACGCCATTCATCACCACAACGATATATGGCTGCCGGATACCTACTTCATTATGCACGGAGATTTCAAGGACCCTCTGATACCCGTACACTTCGCCCTCCGGATATACAGGAACGGGACGGTCAATTATTTGATGCGGTGAGCGCCGATTTTCAAAAATCCTTCGAGTGCTACTCCGCTCGTTTCCTGTACTCACTTTATTCTCGTTTCAGGCGCCACCTCATACTCTCCTGTCAGGGGAGGCTCAACATATTCCCTTTCGACGATCCGATGTGTTCGTTTGCCATCGAGAGCAGTGAGTAGAGAAAAAAAATAAATAAAAAACAAAAAAAAAAGTTTCGCATCTACGTGCCGGGAAGGGAGGAGACGGAGGGTAACGAGACGTCCGATATTTTCAGTATCTTACGAGCAGACGGCCATCACTTACGTTTGGAAAAACGACGAGGGAACGCTGCGGAAAAGTCCGAGCCTGACCACCTTGAACGCATATCTTATTCAGAACCGTACCATACCGTGCCCCATCAAAGCCAGCTGGAGGGGTGAGCAGAAAATCATTTCCTTCTCACTCTACATCTATTTTTCATTCTTCGACCCCTACTTTATTCATTCCCCTCTTGGCTTAAGCCTCGGTTCGTTAATTTCGTTCATTTTTCTTTTCTTCTGGAAAAGTTCTTTTTTTTTTTCCTTTTTTTTTTTGTTTCTTCTTTTTTCTGTAACAGAATACATTATATATATATATATATACCGTATACTTCCGATGTAAAAAATTCATACTTTTCTCTCTTTCTCTCTCTACTCTGTCTCTCTCTTTCTCTCTATCTCTATCTCTCTCTCTATCTCTCTCTCTCTATTTTTATATCTTATTCACAACCCCATGAATTTATACATGACACACTTTAAAAACACAGAAGAAAAAAAAAAAAAATGAAGAAGAAAGAACATGAATAAGAAAGAAAGAATTATATCGGTGTTGGATAGAAAAAAGAAATCGATGATATTATACCGTCGTTCGGAATCTTCGTATTATTATGTCGATCGATTGCCAAGCTCTGTTACAGTAATTTTTCTAATCGTACGAAATGGCGACGTTGTTTTCTAAAATAGTAGTGGAAAAAATTATTATTCCGTTATTTTTACGTAAGGTTGTAGAATTTTTATATACATATGTACATGTAAGGTACGCGTATGTATTACACGGCCATGTTATGTACCCCCGGTATACGGATCAATAAGTTAAACTAGCTGGCCGCCTCCGGAAACGAGACTTAATTCGCGAAAGTATATACAGATATATATCTAAAACCGTAAGTATGTAAAGTCTTGGGTCCCGTCGCGTGTAAAACCGACTCGTAGAATTGCTCTCTTTTTTTGTTTTTTATCCACTCGCCTTTGTAATGTTTTAGCAACTGGTTTTCACGATCTCGACCTTACCGGTATATGTACCTTGTGTGTGCGTATAAAACACTTCGCGATAAACCAGATATTTTAAAGTCGGAACTATTTTAACTTTTAATATTATTATGATCGTTATTGGTATTATTATTGTCGTTATTACGTTGATGGAGGAAAAAAAAAAGAAGTTTTTGACACAACAATCACTTACACAGAGTCACACATACTTCATATGCCTTTGTACGTGTAGGTAATAGAAAATTAGACATGGTTTTTCAGTAGGCTTATATTTGATTAGGTATTTGTTACATATAGTATACATATATTACACTGTGATACGTATGACTATAGTTGGATTTTAGGTATATGATTGATATTATATATTCAGTAGATATTATAAATGTTGGATAGTTAGAGAGCTTTTATCTGTGCTTGGTAATCTTGGTTCTTGGCTCAGTTTGTAATTTTTTGGTTTCGCCGTGGTTCGATTCGTCGGATATATCATACAGCGACGTAAAGTAGATATGATCGGAAGAAATGGAAAAAAAGAAACATTCTTTAAAAAAAAAATCACTACAATTACAAGAACAAAAACACGATTACTTAGAATTGTCATATTGTATTATACCTGTTATAGTGTCATTATGTTGTCACATCGTAATTGATTTTTTTTTTTTCAAATCTATTTCTTTTTTCCTAGTTTTTTTGTATTTAGGGCATAGCGCACTTTTGTTGTTGTGAATTATTGCCGTATTAGCCTGGATATATTTTGTTTGAAGAAAATAAGAAGCGGAGAGAAGAAAAAAAAAAAAAGAAACGTATAAATCAAATTGAACGATCAGGTGCTTTGAAAAGATATTCTAATTATTGCCCACTAATAATCGATCCTCATGCTTTATCATTTTTATGGGTTCACGTACCGCAGTAGGAATCCAACCACGGTGGAGCGCTGGTATGCTTGGTCTAGGATAGACAATAATCGCGGTTTTTTGATCAAAAAACTAACAAACGAATAGAGAAAAAAAGCAAGAAATGAAAAAGAAGAAGAAAAAATAGCGACTGAGTAAAAAAAAAAAATCAAAGAGGTTGTGTAAATTTGTATGTACATAATTACATATATATATATACATATATATATTTGTATATTATCGGTAAACCGATAGACACTGTGGTGATTGCATATACAATACAATAACGAATGAAAGTAGTTTGGTGAAAGTAATGATGTGAGGAGGTTCCGAAATGAAAGCAAAATAAGTGAATGAAAAAAAAGCAAAAAAAAAAACAAAAACAAAAAAAAAAAGAAAGAGAAAAACCGTGTTAGGGAGTCGGAGGCACATAGGGGCTGTTCTGTTGCAGCTGACGGACAGCTGATGCTCGACTACAAGGATGAGTTCGATGAATTCGGGGACTCTAAGTGCTCGCTGTGCCAGCGCAGGTTTGAGGAACAAGGTAAACCGCCTCATCCCTCCGCCATTCCTTTAACTAATCCGCGCCGCGAGTTTCAAGAAGACCTGAGATCACGGTTCAAGGTTGACAGAGAAGAGAGTCTAAGAGAGACAGGACCAAGCTTACCAACGCCTGACGCCCCAGATACACCTCCCAACCGTATCCAAAATTCATTCAAAGCCACAGCCACCGAAGTCCATACTTCGATCCTACGCTCTTCTTTACTAATTTCGACCAGCCGATCACGGTATCGATACGTCGCCCCGTTCATCCCCTGTCTGTAACGATTGCAGCTTCTCTGATCTGAACTGTGTTGAGTAGAGCTTAGAAATCACGATTTTTAGCCCCCCCCCCCCCCCCTCCCCTCCCCTCGATTCCTCCTCTGTTGTTTTTTCCGTTATTTTGCGAACCATTTTACGTACATACCAGCAACAGCAGCATACATTCGTTGATCGTTGACCGTATAATTGCAATGATAGATCGTCGCGATAAAAATAATAAAAAAAAAAATAAAATAATCAGATAGAATCAAAGGTTCTTTCAAAGCTCATCAAGTTATATCATCGATCATTCGTTGTATCCATTAATTTATCGTTTGTGAGTATATTGTATACACGTTTGGTTTGGTTTTTTTTTTGTTTTTTTTTTTTTTCTTTTATTAGGTTGGTGCTTGCTTGCCGTAGTGAATAATTAAGAAAATCTGAGTCGTATTATTTGTGACCTACAAATATACATACAACGATTATTGTTGTTGTTATATATACAAAATCAGCACATACCGCACAATCTATACGTACATCGACATCGCATAAATCATATTATACAGTCGAGTAGGTAATCGAGAGTAAAAATAGAAGAAAAAAGATGAGGAAATATATTTGTAACAACGGAAAAAAAAAGAAATATTATTCTCTAGGTTTTGTAATCATTCTTTTTTCATAGTTTCTTTTTTTTTTTTTAATTTTTATTTATTTTTATATCGATTTCTTATTGTACACATGCGTGACTGCCTCTCTTTGTCTGTCTCTACATATATTTGTGTGGCGTGTGTGTGTGCGTGTGTGTGTGTTGAATAATTGTATGATTAGAAGAAGAGTAGAATATTGATATATATATATTGAAAAATGATTTTATACATACATATACGTTATATTTTCTAGTGTAACTTCGAGTAGTAAACATGTTTTTCTATTTTGTTTTTTTTCTCATTAATTTTATGCAATTCAGGTAATTACAGTTGTTTGAAAGTCGATCTGATTTTCACACGGGATCGAGCCTTCTACTTTACCACAGTCTTTATACCCGGTATAATCCTGGTAACAAGCTCTTTCATCACATTCTGGCTAGAGTGGAACGCTGTTCCGGCGCGCGTCATGATTGGTGAGTAGAATTATTCGCAATAACGGCGCTCTGCTTTAAGTTTTTTTTTTTTCTTTTCTTTGCTCCAACGTTGCAACCGTAAAAAGAACAAAAAGTCTAAAGAGTGTACAACGTCGAGGAGAAAAGCGAAATTATACGCACGTACAGAGTCACGGGAAATACGACATGAAAAGGTCACTCGTGCGATCAAAGAGATTTTATATTGTAGAAAAAAATTGTAAACATTTTTAAATCCCGCAATTCGTAATGATCGAGCTTTATTCAAATATATACGTATAACGCAATCAAACCGCGCGTACAAAGCTCTCTCTCTCTCTCTCTCTCTCTCTTTTGTTGTAAGTCGAAGTATCGAGTGTCCTTTGATCCCGTGTACTCGATAATATATTTGAACACAAAAAAAAAAAGGAAAAAAAAAAGGAAAAAAAAAGGGAATCGAGGCAGAGGTTTCGCGCTCCGTCAAAAGGCACGATGTACAAGAATAGAAATTGCGAGACGCTAACAGGTTGAATGAAAAGCTCGATAAAACCGCAGAGCCCGGAAAGCTCGACGAGAGAAAAGATGAGTAAAAGAAAGAAAAGGCGAAATGACAAAAATAGGAATACCAATTCACGAATGTTGCGGTATTTTAGACGAGAGAGAATCTTTTGGGCGAGATTTTCACCCACGATACAAAAAATAAAGCTCAAAGTCGAAAGCTGCTGCACGACGAACGAAAAACGGTATCAAGTTTTAACTCGCCACCACCACCGCTGTCGCCCGGCCGTCACAAACTTATTCAAAGTTCGAAAGTTCGCGTCTTAAGCATGTCACCCTCGGGGGGGTGTAAGTCTCCCTACTCACTTGAGTTGTGTACGTTATATACGTATATATATATATTGTGTTGCCGAGGGTCTATGTATAGAATAAACTAGAGTTGGAAATTATGCATACACACATAATGCCCCATTACTCACTTTAGTTCTGTTATACATTCAGCGGAATCTATACATATATTCCAGGTGTATATAGTATACGTATACATACACGTTGTACACGTATTTCGATCGGCTCGGTTTCTCGAGAGCGTGATACGGGAACCACGCAGGACCCTGACCCGCAGTCACGTGATCCTTGATCGACTTTATACCCCCGCGATTAGGGGGCTAAGAAAGATTATTACAAGCCTCGTGACCCTGATCGGTTCGTTCGTGTCGGCGGGTGAGCTTGAGGCTCGCTCGAAGTTGCAGAGGTCACGCGTCGAAACGAATCGAGAATTCTCTAATACAACTTTGAAACTGCGTTTGTTTGCGTTCACGTTGTTGAATTCTTATTTTTCTCTCGCGTGTAACTCCGCAAAGGACGTACGCCTCTCGGATCGCTACGAAATATCGTTGTATTTCAATTTGCCTTTTTTCCGTTTACAGGGGTGACAACGATGCTCAATTTTTTCACAACTTCAAATGGCTTCCGGTCAACACTTCCGGTAGTCTCGAATCTCACCGCTATGAACGTATGGGACGGCGTCTGCATGTGTTTCATTTACGCGAGTCTACTGGAATTCGTGTGCGTCAATTACGTGGGAAGGAAACGACCACTTCACAACGTGGTCTATCGTCCTGGCGAAAATCCGGTTACCCAGGTACTTTTCTTTGTCATTTTGAACGGAAAAAAAAACAACAACAACAACAAAATCTTCTTCTTTTTTTTCTCATTGTTTGTTACACGTTATTGTTGTTAAAAAATAATATAGATACATATTGTCACGTCGGAGTCGCTGGATGATATTTCATTAAGAGGAGAAAAGAAATTAAAAAGAAAAAATCCATCGCGGCACGATATTCGAATTGAAAAAATACAACAGAATTAACGAAACTCCTAATACGTATAAAACGAAGACAAGAATAATATATTTGACATCAACTCCGTTTCAGTTTTTATTCAATTATTTATCGATTCGTTATTTTTTTCATACATATATATATACGTTGATCTTTTCGTTTATTTAGTACCTATATATATAAATATTATATTATAACTATGAATTTTACATTCATCGCATTTTTTACACGCGTCCGTGTGCACCTGCGATATTTTTATATTGGTGTGATGCACTCAAGAGTACCTAAATATATCTATAGATTGTTTGTTGATGCTATTTGTTGCCAAATTTCAGCGTCGTTTTATTATATTTCACTTATTATTTCGATTTTTATTAGTTTTTTAATTAGACTGATATCTTTCTTTTCTTTTTCTGTCTATATTTAGTTTTATTCCTATGATTTGATAATCCACCACATAACGTGTGTTACATGAACTATTTTATAAAATTTCAAAAACTAAAATGTCATGATTAACCGTATATTATTATAGTATAACGTAAACATATTATGTCATTAAAAGGGCTGCAGACTTTGCATGTCTCTTTCACGTTCTCTATCTCCTTCTATCTGTCTCTCTCTCTCTCTCTCTCTCTATATCTCTCTTATCTTCTATTTTTACCCCCCCCCCCCCCCTGGATATTTCTATTTTTTATTTCTAATCTCCATAACTAATATTTCTCATCAATTGCAACGTCTATAATACCCTATAATATAACTATGAATCTTTATGAACTTGCCTTATCCTTGGATATCTTGTATCAATTTTTTTTCCATTTTTCCTTATCGTGTCCTTTCTTATCGACAGTGTAACGAGATCATATAGTATTTTTCTTGTTGTTATAATTTTTTATAATATCATAGTTAAAAAAAAAAAAAAACATTTAGAGCAGCCATTGTACAGGGAATAATTAGGGGAAATATCGATAACGATTATCACGTATAGTCCGATATTTCATACTTTTTATATTATTATTGTTATTGATGTTGTTATGATTATCATTACGATTATCGATCGTTATCGTCGCGATGAATACGATTGCTACTATTTTATAATACATATATACATGTCGCATGCGGGAGGTTTAAAATATATATTTATACATATTATTGTTAGGGAATAACTGAGAGTCATTTTTCGTCATATACATGAATATCACATTACTGTAATACGCATACAATCACGTATGGTAGTCCTACGAAATTGCTAGAAATAATAGATGCGTAGATAGACGGATAATTAGATATTACGTATAAATAGATAGGATAGAATATGAATAATTAATTGACTTTATTTTGGTATACATAAAATGCATATATACATATATATATTGTTATATATACATAAAATATAACTTATATTAGTTTGGTTGATGGAAGGTTGGTGAGATGTAAGTCTCTTTGTTTGGTGTCTGTGATGTTGCAGCGGCTCCCGGCGGTGCTCAGCAGGATAGGCATTATATTGGCCAGCCCCCTGGTAAGATCCCCCTTCACCCTTGTCAAAAAAGGTCACGACATTCCGTATTCCCACAGTACTGCACGTTATTATACTCTTACGTATACTTTTCTCGTTCTCTTCATTTTTTTTTTTTATTCATTTTTTTTTTTTTTCTTACGATTTTATTGCATCATATTTCACACCCAATGTCGATCAATTACAGTTCACCTCGTTAATCGATTGTGATCAATTGATCGTCGGATTATTGAAAATTTTTCGAAAACATATGCATACGAGTATCTGTCGTATATTTTTAACCATACGGAGTGACGTTACCATGTATGACTTATAAAATATAAATTGATTATGCGAATTGTAAAACCCTTTTTTTTTTTCTTTTCTTTAAATTTCATTTCTATTATTATTATTTTTTTTTTTTAATATCTTTTCTCTTGCCGCTTGATGTTACCGTTCTCGTATATTATATCGTTGTAACGTAGGCGGCGAAATAATTGAGCAACAATCAATCAAGCTTTTTGTATCGACTGTCCGCACCCGCACCCCCGAATAATCGCTGCATGTCATTAATTATATGTGCAAAGTTGTTCATCGATCCGTCGAATGTGATAAGAAATCAGTGGAGAGTTATTCCAGCTATTCGAGATTTTGCTAGTCGTCTTGAAAACGAACGGTTGAAATTTGTATTTTCTTCATCGAATTCTTTGATTTTCATTTTGTTTCTCTTCATTTTTCTCCAATTATTTCATTGTTTGGTTTCCCGAATAAATTCTCACATAATTCATTTGCATATACGTGGATATTATAATCGCATGCCATTGCATTGTATCTACACGTAATTCTATTCTCCTTTTTTTTTATTATAATGGTACATTTATTCAATCAATTATTCTACTTTTGGGGATTAAAAATTAAAATAATTACGATAACAATAATTAACAAATTTATTCCATACTACGAACCGATTGCACTTCATAGATTTTATAAAGATTAAATTACGTACAGTTCTTGCTTTTGAAATTCAATGATTACCCGTAGAATAGTATGATTATTTTTTTTTGTTATCGAATGTATGTTATTATTGTTTCTATTATTATTATTATTATTAATTAATTATTAACGTGTTCGTTGCTGTTGCTGCTGCTGCTTCCGTTGTTGCCGATGCACCGATTCTCTGACTTCTTACATAATTTAAATCTATCGCTATTAATAATGAATTTTATAAATATAACTAAAAAAAAAAAATGAATCAGTAAATAGTATACAGTGGAACAAAAAAACAAGGAACATAAAACCAAGAAAAAAAAAAAAAACTGCTGATTATAACAAATACTTGTTTAATATAATTCTTTGCGTTCGTTCGATTTTTATTTCATCGATCGCTATCACATACAATCGCCGCAACATACGTTATCACTATAAAAACAATATTAATGAACACGGTTTAGAATTTGAGTGGGTTTTTTTTTTTTTTTTTTTTTTTTTTTTTATAAAAAAAAAATCGCCATGTTCTTGTACATTAGGATTTGAAAAATTGGTAACAAAAACTTACGAAATCTCGCAAAAAATACGTTACAACATATCATAGTTATTAATTATCAATACATTATTATTATTATACGTATACATATATAAAGCGCATGTTAAAACGCGTAGAGTTCAATAGTTATGTTAATTGATACGATTATATGTAATATATTATTAACCGATCGCAGCGGGTTTTGTTATTGGAAATAAGGCACGTTAAACGAAGGATAAGAATTTATTTTTTTGCTAACATCAAAACCTATGAGCGATTCAGTTTTTCTCACACACCGCTTGTATTCCAACAAACGCGAATCTCTAGAGTCTCCGAATAAAAGAATGAAAAAATGAATGGCTCACGGTGCGGAACGTTACGAAGTAAAAATTTTCTTCCACGGAGTCCCTGTCGTAGGGCGACAAGAAACGGGAGGGCGGCGGTTCAACCGTTCCCGGGGGAGGCGGTGGCGGAGCTCCGAACGAGATAGTAACCTGCACGAATTGCGGACCCAATCCCTGCACCCATACGGCAACGAACGGATGCGCCGCTGAGGTATGTATCAACCCGCGTTGAATCGGAGCCCCCGTGAAACCCCATTTTTTGGCCACTTTGTTTTTCATTTTCGTCGAATCGTTGGTTTGAATTTTGGTTCGTTCGTTTGTTATCGTTTGTTTTTGTTTGTTTGTTTGTTTGTTTGTTTTTTTTCTTCAATTTAGCCCCGGATCGGTTCCCGTCACAGTTCCGTTGAGATCGTTGATGTGTACCAATTTGTGTGAAAAACGACACCGTAATGACCCTGAGTAGTGCTGCTTTGTTCAGGTCCGGAAGAAGGAGCCGCCCCATCCCATAAGAGTAGCGAAGACCATCGACGTCATAGCGAGGATCACCTTCCCGACGGCGTACGCGGTGTTCCTAGTCTTCTTTTTCATACACTACAAAGGGTTCTCCTAAGGAAACGTGTATTGGATAATTAGAGAAGTTTTGTCGTTCAACGATTATACGCCCTGCAACGCTGCTCCCTCGCCCGTGCTACGGGCTACGCGGACGGAAGTTTCGCCGATTTTGATTCGATTTTGATCCGATGACGACCGATAAATAAAGGTCGAACGAGTGAATCTGGACACTGTTGTCGTCGAGGACCGTTGGGAGAGATTGTTAATCGCACTAATTTGCCGTCGCGGGGATATATATATATATATATATATATATATATATATACATATATATATATTTATAGGATGAACAAATTATAATTCTCACATAGCAATAAGGATTATATTATTACGCGTGCGTATACATAACGATGAAGAGAGAGGAAAATTTTAGGGAGGAGAATTTATACTTTAGAGTACACGAAAATTAGGGAAAGGTCGAAGGATTGATTGAGCCAATTGAACGGATCGGTGGCAAGTTATAATATAAATTCGGAAAGCAATCGCAATGCTTTTTTACAACTTGAAAAATTGAAAATTATTATTTTAATCACGTTATATTCGACCAATTCCAACGCTTTTTTGCGTTAAATAAAATACATTTAAAAAAAAAAACAAAAAAACACGCAATCGAGAGATAAAAGTAAAAGAAGAAAACAATTTGTGCGAGGAAACCGATTTTCGAATAAAGTGTGAAAGAGAAAGGTAGATTATTAATGAAATGCGAACTTTGGATATTATTATATACTACTATTATAGTAAATATATACATAAATATATTTAAATATTTATCATTTTCGCGCACCCCTTGCAGCCTTAAATAATAAAATCGCTAAATTAATCAATTAATTAACGAATTCAATTATTATGAAGAGAAAAAAAAAAAGGAAAAAAAAAAAAAAACTTATTATAATAGAAAAATAAAATTTTAAATCATGTAAGTTTATTGAAAGTATATGATACATGTGGTGCTTCGGGACGCTACGACCTTACATAATTATAAATATGTTATAATTATGTAACAACTATATGATACCTAAACGAAATTTTTTCTCTAGTTCGTAATCGGTTATTAATAATAATAATAATAATAATAATAATGATAACAATAATATATCATAATTACTACCTATTACCCACTAAGGATCCGAGCTACATACTACTATTTGTACTCCATTATTACATACATATTATACATATTTATAATCAGCAATATTATATACAGACCAATCTCATCTGCATAAATTTTTTCATTATAGATATATACTTATACGAATAAGGGTAGTGTTTTAATAATTGATTTATTTATTTATTTTTTTTTTTCGTTCCTTTTTAACATTGTTCTTGTTATTGTCATCATTCCTATCACAGTAGAATTTTGAGACTTGGACCGTAGACGAGTAATCCATGATTAAATAGACGCATTGTTATTCATATTAATGATATATATACACGATATCCGAGAAGACGTGTGTTATTATTTTTAATCGGAAAATTTACTGCCAAGTAAAAAAAAAAAAAAACAACAAAAAAAAAAACAAGAAAACAAAAAGAAGCGAAGCAAATGCACGTGTACGTACATGTATATACATATATAGAGGTATTAATACATTACAAAATCAATAAGATCGCGATCTCCGAGAGCATGAGATTTATTATTTACGTGATGCAGAATGAGATCGCTTTTACATGGTACGGGTAATCATGTTTACCCCGTTAATCGATCGATCGACGTTACAGAAAGAAAATAAAGACAGAAAGAAAATTTAGAAGTCGCTTAGAAACTCGAACAATATTCGAATAATGTAGATATTATTATATCACGCAGAGAGAGAGAGAGAGAGAGAGAGCAAAAGAAAATCGTATTAGAAGCTGCACGAGTAATTCGCGGATAGTAAAAGTATTAGATATAACGAATGCATACAATATATATTCGAAAAATCGCATTGCATAAATTCAAAATGGGGGAATAAAGGGAGAACTTTTTGCACAATATAGTATTTTATTTAATTCGTTTTCAATTTTATTCCCATTTCGTTACTTCCGCAGACGTCGTTTGAAAAGGAATGTCAAAAAAACGGAAAAAAGCGAAGGGGGAAAGGTGGGTTTTTTTATTCCACAAACCCGTAGGTGATTCTCACGCATAAATTGTAACGATAACGTTGAAAAAAAGAAAGAAAAAATAATAATAATGATAATTATAACGATGATAATGACGTATAATGCGAATTAAACCTTAGATTATATAACATAATGTCACAGATATTATAATATTCGCAAAAATGACACAACGAATAAGTATTTGTAAGAATAAAACAAAGATAAAAAAAAAAAAGAAAAAGAAAGAAAACCGTTAAAATTAAAAACTAAAAATTAAGATTTAAAAAACTAATTAAGATAAAAACAACATACAGTTAACGTTCGTCCGATTTATTAAGAAGAGAATTTGAAATGAGAAGAAAAATGAAGAAAAATGATCTGCGTTTGAAACTGAAGAATTGAAAAAATATTTGATGAAACTACTTGATAAATATTCAATCTGTCGCTATATCGCTATAATATTGTTATGATTAAGATCGATATACGATATATTTACGTATTAAGGTTTAATGCTCTTTGGACCAAATTATATAAATATAATCCCCTGAACCTTTGAATTCGTGTATTAGCTGCACCAACGTGACATAGGCTGTGGTCCAATCACTCGATATACATATTACATTGATTATAATTGTTGGCTAATATGCTTGTATTTGATAAATAATCATCATAATCATAATTAATCACTAATCGATTCATCTTTGTTATAATACACATACGAAGCATAAAAAGATTTAGAAACAAAAAAAAAAAAGAAATTAAAAATTGTTATCTCAATATTGTAATGATAGTCTATCGGTCACTCATTTATAAAAATATGTATTTAATAGACTTTTCGACGCTCTATGTTTGAAAAATTTTTGATCTACGTAAAATATATATTTAATTACGATATTGTCACTGCTGGGCGGTAGATTATTGTTGAATTTATCATTGTGGAATATTATTATTATTATCGCTAGAATAGTTGGAAAGAAAAACCAAAAAAAAAAAAAACAAATAACATAAAACACCCTGTACGTTTATAATCAGCACAGAATTAACATCGAAATAATATCGCATAAAATGATAAGGCCTGCGGACGATCATCGCGAGTTATTTTGATTAAAAATTATTCCCCATCACACAGCTACGCAATATTATCATGATTATAACAGCCAAGAAGATAAAAGGGATAAGAGAAGCAAGCTAAATTAAAAACATATAATCATACATCGATATAATATTTATCTAAATTATATTTGTCCAATTAATTCCTACAATTCTATTCTCGTCATTTTTTTCACTCGTATATATATCGACGTGCTGCTGCCTTTTCATCTTTGTTGCAATCTCAATTATTATCATTGTTATTATCATTATTGTTATTATGAGAAATGTGAAGGTACGCCGGACCACGATTATTTCCAAATCTTTTTTCGATAGTTTAAAACATTGAAGATATTTTTGTGTTTTTTTGTTTTTCCAATAAGTTTCTTCCGCCGATACGTACAAATTATCGATACCGTTTATAGATCATTCGAATCTTAATGATTCTTTTTTTTGTCTCTAATCGTTGAGCCTTTGTAATTTTTATTCTAATTAACTTTCTTTTAATTTTCTTAATTGATAGTTTATTAAAGTTACGTGGTTCCATGGCGAATAATGAGACATCGACTACACTGAATTTATAAATATGTATATAAATATACCTTTAATAATTAATTGAAAACAAACGAGGAGGATTAACTAAAATTGAAATAAAGAACGATGAATTATGGAAAGCAGAGAAAGAAATTGATCGAAAGAAAAAAGAAGAGGAAAAATTTCAAGAAAAGCCTTATAGAATATAGTCAGCAAGTGGATATTACTATTATACGCAATTATTATAAATTATTGTTATATTATAAGTATATAATATGTAAATTATTATCTGCACTTTTGAAATAACCCAATAACTTTATTTTGGATTTAAAATGAAAGTGTGGATATTGCTGCAGCCTGTGATGATTGTAAATCAAGAATATATGATGTGAAATATTAAAAAAAACTGCAGTTTCAAAACAGAACAAAAGAAAAATAAGTAAATAAACGTTAAGATAAATCGAAAAGAAAAAAAAAGTATAATAAAATAAAAATACAAATAATAAATGAATATAAATAAACAAATCCAAACGTAGAAACGCATTATAAATTATTTATAATTTATCAAGCATCAAACCTTCAACGTATTATTATTATTATTATTATTATTATAACCAGTAATCGAAGCTGCGTAAATACACCTATACCTAATAAATAATACGAGAAACCAAAACCAAAAAAAAAAAATATAACAAACACAACAGAAATTATATAGGCTTTTGCAACGACAAATAATTGTATATTTAAAAATTAAATAATTAATAAATATATACGTATACATGTACACATAATACGTGTATGCGTAAAATTATATCGTCCAGTGCGCAGATACCGCATTATTATTATTATTATTATTACTATTGTTATTATTATTATCATCGTTGTTATTAATTTCATTTTTCATATGATTAAAATGTTATAAATTTATTGAATATCGGTAAAATCGTTTGCATAATATTATTATAACGAGGTACATATATTTTGAATTATCAATATAATAAGCAAAAATTATTTATCGAATTGTACTGTAAAAGAAATAATTGATTTATTCGGCTGTGTTTGTATATGTACATGATTAAATATTAAATAACTATGAAATAATTTATGATTTTAATATATTTTTTGTTTGTTTTATTCTAGTTTAAAACTGATTGCCTCGGAATGGAGTTTTTGAGAGTATATAGATGTGATACTAGAATTTTCGGAAGGACAGGAACCCTCTGGAATTTGTGGATCAGTAATTTTGAATCCCATGGGAAGAAGATACAAGAATCGGTGTTAATTAAATTTATATTTATTTATTACTTTTTTCTACAATATAACCGCTGTGAATTTAATCCAATTTCAGTAGCAGGGTTCAAGGTCCTGCGGTCATCGTACATTGCTCGTTGAATGGAACAGCACTCTCGCTTAGTTTAGGACAGTTGGAAATTTTTCCACGGTAAATTGAACCCGTGGTCATTTAAATTCTGACCTGCGAGTAGCTGTGGAAATATCCCAACGTTTGACTCGTTCAACCTAACCACTGCGTGGGGCTCGGGTAACGGAAAAATTTCAACCGTACCGAGAGATTCGAATATTTGTAGTCGATTCTTTTTATTGCTTGTAATTTTTGTAATTTCGCGGCGCGGTGACCATTTACACGTTAAATTTTTGCGCAAGCGCAGCTCAGCGATAGCGATTCCCTTGCGAGCGTGAACCAGCGGCGCAGATTCACGGATTAAATTCCCTCGCACAAATCGATGATGATGAGCACGGATCGGTGGTACGGAGAGTTGATACACCGATGAATAAAAGTCTAATCAAAAAAGCGGAACTGGATCGCACGCGGTGAAGAGGCGAGCAGCCGCAGAGGTATTCTTTCGCCCCGTCTCATTATTTGTAACTAAAGAAATGGCAAATGCGGAACGAAATCACAGTGCGTTAGTCGTCCTCGTAAAAGTTTATAATCTCCTTTATTGTCGCGACAAACGAGATACGCACGTTATCGAAGACGCGTTATCGGTGCAGCATAATACATCTAATCTAAGTGTTGTCTCGTGATTTAAAAAATATTTCTTTATTTCCTATCTATAAGCCAGTCGACGCTGCTGGTTATCAGAGTACAGGCGTCTATTGGGCGGCTCGATATTCAGCTGATCCCCACCATTCTTCGACCCAGCTGCTTCTGGAGCAACATCGGAATACACCCGTGCTAACGCCGAACGCGAACGTCGGTCGACAAACAGATCAAAGCATCGCCTTCTGTGTCGGGCACACCGGTGGGACACTTTTACGCTCGTTGTAAGTTGATTGAGAAAAAAAGTTACGCTGGTATTGGTAAAAGGACATGGCATCCAGCGGTCGTATCAGCACGACGTGCTGCCGCTGCGCTGGTGGGAGTCGATTGCTCTTGACACATGCCAGTTCGAACGTACGGAACCACGACCACCAGTGGTCAGTTCCCGTTGGTCTTTCGTGCTCAGCGGGTAGTCGTATTTCTTTCCACACGGTGCATATTCGTCACGACGAGGCACAGCGCGACGCAAACTTCCGCCTCTACTGAATATTATTTTTTAACTTTCTTTGTCAGTGAATCGCGCCGCGTTACCGCTCCGACGACACCCCCGCCGAGAGGAATTAATAGCAGAAGATATGGCAGGAAAGAAACGCGTTTGCATCGTGGGATCTGGAAATTGGTAAGTCATCTTCTGTAGTGTGATCGATTTTCAAATGATGAAAAAAAAAAAACACGAGCGCGTTACACACACGCACACACAGGCGCGTCCGTTGAATCGTATTTTTCAAAGCCTTCTCAATGAAAATTCCCCGGCAGCTCATTAGCGTGTAGAGTATAATTGTAACGCACACCACATCTGCACGTGTGACTCTGGAATGTTATCCGTCCCGCTTTACGAATAATATCTTTTTAGCTGTGCAGATATTTTATTCCCTCCATCGTACAAGGCGCCCTGCTTCCTTTTTTTCCATTCAAATGTTTCTCGTTCAAATACGGCATACAACGAGCTTTGACCTTTCTCATATTACTATTATTCGTACCTCTATCACATCTCTTTGTACTTATCTAACTACTCGTTTGTTGCAATGACCTTGCGATCCTCATTAGAATTGGATTAGTTTCGTTGTAATCGAGAATCGCGGTTGATACGGATGTGACTTTGTCGCCAGAAATTTTGAATAACGTCCATTCGGTGTTCGAATTCGTTGAACGCAATTTTGCGACTGTAACAAGTTTTTGGAGAAAGCGCGACTCCGCGCTGCAGCTGACAGTGAGCGTAAATCGTGTGTAGAAATAACGCCGTACAATTCTATATTCGAATGACGAGTAGACGAAAAATTTGTAAACACTTTAATTCACGTGTACGGTCACGTTCGTTGACACGCGCCTCGGTAAATAAAGAATCTTCATTGTTTATTCGCAGTCTATTTTTTTGCGGTTCCAAGCCGAATATTTATGTATTCGGGCCTTTTACGTACGTTGTTTCGCTTTTGAATTTTTAGTAGTTTGAAATAAGATACGCATCATTCCGAAAAGAAACTATCCACACAAATCGAATAAACCAGAATCCTACGTACCGGCGTCGAAGATCCGCACGATTTCCATACTTGTTGTATAACTTTTGGCTGCATAATTAATCGAACACCAAGCGACAAATTTTTGTTCGCAGGGGGTCGGCGATAGCGAAAATCGTTGGCAAAAACGCCAAGGAATTACCGCAGTTCGACGACAGGGTTACAATGTACGTTTACGAGGAGATAATCGACGGTAAAAAATTAACGGAGATCATCAACGAGACGCACGAGAACGTCAAGTACCTCCCGGGCCACAGAATTCCGGATAACGTGGTACGTACGAATATCATGGGATCTTGATTCCCCGTTATCATTCCGTAGTAAGCGTCGGCAGATGCGGTTGCAGGGAGTGCAGAGAATTCAATTTCGATTTCAAACGTCGTTATCGCTACCCATTTTCATGCATGTGAACCGATAAGACCGACCGTCTCTTTTCCTCGAGTTTTTTCATGTTTCAAACTTTGTCCTCGAAGACTATAAGATGAGCGGAAAATTTCAAATTACTCGGTAGGTAGAAAGTGGAGCATGGCTGAGCCGCTATTTTATTAATGAGCGATTATTGTCGGCCGATTCGCTCACCTGAGAACCGCAACTTTTCTTCGCCCATGAAACCGTATTTACGTAACTCATTGTCGGAACAATGTATATATACACAGTCGCGGTATCTGCGCTACCTCAACGACCTCGAATAACGATTATTGAATAACTCGAATTATCATACTCCGGTATTTATGCGGGTAAAATGTAGTCGCGCGAGTGCAGCGCACGTGTGACGAATGACGATTTCGTTTTATTGCACCTGAGGAATTTACGCGCGATTCGGTAGCGATAACGTCCACGTCAGTCAGCGCGTCGTGATTAAATATTTGCCCAAAATATACCTGATTGTGAGTAAAAAAAAAAAAAACACGAGACGCTTCCCCTTCAGATTTTAGTGACCCAGGTCGGGAGCCGGTCGATAAAAACGTTTTTCCCGGTGGGGAAAAAAATATCTCGTTAAATTGGCGCGATTTCTCTGTCTGACGCAGGTCGCTGTGCCCGACGTTCTGGAGGCTGCCAAGGACGCGGACATCCTGATCTTCGTCGTTCCGCACCAGTTCATCCACAGGATATGCAGCACACTTCTTGGAAAGATAAAACCCACCGCTGTTGGTCTGTCGCTTATCAAGGTACGTTGAAAATACGAGGATCGAGTGGTACGGAAATTCGGGCGACCGATCGCGTAATTGTTGCACTATTTTAGGGCTTCGACAAGCGAGAAGGAGGTGGAATCGAGCTGATATCTCACATCATCGCTCAGGAGCTGAAGATATCCGTTTCGGTGCTCATGGGGGCGAATCTCGCCTCTGAAGTAGCCGACGAAAAATTCTGCGAAACCACCATTGGTGAGATTCGAATATTTTCTATCGAGTAATCGACGTTTTTAAACAAACGCCTCGTTTGGACCAACTTTTTTCTCCCCGTTAAACGTTCGTGGGCGAGGGAGTGAACCCGGGGTGACGATAACTCCGGAGTATGTGCGATAAAGTATATCGATAACGTGGGAAAGTATCTTCGGGAATTATATAATTAAGTTACCACATCGTCGAACAAGATATATACTTTTTTTTCGTTGACGACAGTACGTGCTATCTGTCGATCGGGGGATCCTTGATAACGCAGAGTCGACAAATTGAACGTTTAAAAATTGATAAACCCGTCGGGTAATAAAGGAAAACATTTTTTTCCTTCATCGAGTAAAAAGAAAACGTCGAGTTATCGGGTCATAAAGTAGATTCCACGACAAAGGTGTTAAGCCGTGTCATAAAGCAACCAATCGGCAGAAAACTGTAATTACATGTTTTCCAATTGCAACAGGATGCAAGAACAAAGAGGCAGCCCCGTTCCTCCGGGACATTATCCAGACGTCTTACTTCAGGGTGGTCGTCGTCGAGGACACGGACGCCGTCGAATGCTGCGGTGCTCTCAAGGTAATCTCGAGGTGATTAGTTTTTCGCCCCGACTTTCCGTTGATTCGAAATATTTCTCAATTGTCGCAGAACATAGTCGCCTGCGGTGCTGGCTTCGTCGACGGTCTGGGTCTCGGCGACAACACGAAGGCAGCGGTTATCAGACTGGGACTGATGGAGATGATAAAATTCGTCGACGTCTTTTTCCCGGGTGGACAATTGTCGACGTTCTTCGAGAGCTGCGGGGTAGCGGACCTAATAACGACCTGTTACGGAGGTCGCAATCGCAAGGTTTCCGAAGCGTTCGTGCGAACGGGAAAAGTGAGTGTGGTCGATCGAGCGATTGAGAGCTCCGGTGATTTTGATGAAAATTGGCGACCGTTTTAACGGGAATATATTTACATCCGCAGAGCATCGCGGAGCTGGAAACCGAGATGCTGAACGGTCAGAAGCTTCAGGGACCCTTCACGGCCGAAGAAGTTAACTACATGCTGAAGGCCAAGGACATGGAGACGAGGTTTCCGTTGTTCACCGCCATCCACCGTATCTGCGTGGGAGAGCTAAAGCCGGACGATCTGATCGACTGCATTCGCAGCCATCCGGAGCATATGTAAGCCATAACTCTAGTCAGAGTCACGAGTCGTGAACCAATAGTGTGAGAAAAGAAAAAGAAAAAAAAAAAAAAAAGAAACCAAACGCGATACGCAGTTCTCTGCTATCTTTTATTGTTATCCTTCTAACGAACTCAACCCGAACGTGAGTCGAGATGCTTCTGAGACCGCACCGTTACTCGAGGCAAAAGAGAAACGAATTTTAGAGTTAGGATACCAAAATTAACGATACATTCGTAACAACTACATTCGTAGCTACAAAGGAACGGTGAGAAAGAAAAAAAAAATAGAATATCGCAGTTAACGATGCTATAGAAATGCGTAGATATACGAAAAATATTGTAGATATTACGTAGACACGGAGGTAACGATTCCGCTCAATGATCGACTTGAGGAGCATCGTGCAGTTCGATTAGAGTCGCAACTGCCGTGCTGATACCGTATAAAAGGAATCAGACCTCCGATTGGGTAGCTCAAACTTTGAATAAATCTCAGCCCAGAAACCTTATATCATAAATTGTTGGTAATGCGCACCTCGAATTTTCCTCGCACGTTTCTTGTCGCATCTAACAACGCATATCCTCTAATTCGATTTGACGTTGTCTCCCCGCTTTTTGACATTTAAACTAGCGACGGTATGTGATTTCATTGTGTGAGTTGAAACAAATAACTTCACACTTGTATAGAAAATAGTTTATTGCCATTAATCAATTCCGCAACGTTGTTGAAAATTTGAAGAAAAAGAAAAAAAAAAAAAAACAACAAATAGGAAACTAATGAATAAATTGAGATGGAGATAAGGGACACTTGGTGATATCCGGCGTAATGATATTAGGTGTAATTAATGATGAGAAACTTGTTGGTAAGTTTCTTTTATTTGTGAAATTCGAATCAAGCGAGTCAATATTTAATCGTTTCGTCGGTTTGCTGTAATTGAAAAGAGTTCGAAGGTGACGAAAAATAATGTTGTTTTCACTTGTTATGTAAAGATGTTTATATGGGATACGAATAGCAGCAAATGATTGTTACCATTTGGGAAGAAAATATTATACACACGATGATATACATGTATCAAAGGAAATATACTATTATTTGTTATCAAAAACTGTTGGTTATTTGTGGACAGAATCAGCTTTGGCAACCCCGCTAACTGACAACCGACTGCAGTGTGTGCTGGAATCCCGACCTAATTTCCTCCGCTGATTCAACTCTCCCCAAAAAATTCTCGCAACTTCCTCTCGCCTCTGTGCTTGATTGTCGTTCAGTGATTAATAGTCTGAAAAAAAACAACGTCTCATTTCAATAATACTGAATATCGATTTCATTTCACATTTAGAACCGACTGCAACAATTTGGAGGAAAACGTGAGAGCCTGGCCTGTCAAGTCTCACCTGTGAGGAGCATTGCAAAATTCGAACGAGTGAGAGATCAACAGACTGATGAATCGACGATCGTCGCCCTACCGGAGTATTCAAACTATATGCGAGTCAGAGCTACATGATGCAGAGAACGAATTAATCAATCGGTCCACTGTGGGTTGATTTCAAGTTCGTCATGATCTAGTTTGCACTTGTTTATTGAATACTATTAGTTACGTTGGGAATGAATAATACACGAAACAGTCTTTGGATTATCATTTGCGTTGAATATTCAGTTTCTTCAAGTATCATAGGTCTTCGTCTTCTGATTTCATTTGATAAAACTATCCACAAGTACTAGACAAAAATGTAATAAATGTATTCATGACCAGCAGCACCGATTCATTCGGGCAAAACAGGGTCAAGATGAAAAATAAAGTAATGACTGACATCAAGCGAAATGGGTGAGGGAGAGAATACCCGTTTAGTAGAATGTTAGCACTACCCCTCCATTTTATGATAGACCAACTGCGTTTTCGAGAAACATCAGAGGCTTAGGATTGCTACAATTACCGGGCCATCAATATAGTATTTTCAGAACAGATCGTAGTACCCTTTTTCAAATCATTATCACTTCCGGAACACAAATCCGTTAGGTGAACGTAGTATTCTTTCAGATACCCTGATTCTATCATTTACATTTTTCATGTTTTCTCACCTCTGTTCTCTTTTTTTATTTTTTAGGAAATGTACGACCAGCTCACGAAGCAGTTTGGCCTCTCGTCGAAAATACAATACTACCCTCGAAGCGTCTACAAGGCCTATCATCATATGTTCGGTGCAGAAGATGTGTGTCAATGAAATATGCATTTTGAAGTTTCGAAAGACTATTAGTTTATTAATACAATGTCAATTTTAACAAAAGTATTGTCCGAACTATTTGATATGAATAAGTTTATATACATATGAATGTACTGATACATTTTGCTTTTGGTTGACAACTATCAGATAAGTGAAGTAATATTATTCAAAATAGAAATATTATAAGTATTGTAAGCATACTATTGTACGTAGTTATAATTTTGTAAGGATGGATGCATCGGTAAGGATAGACTTTATAGGCATATCGATGTCCCAACATGTACTCTTGATCGTTGATTTTTAATAAATAAACCTGAAAAATTACGAATACGCGATTATAAATTTACCATCCATGACAATCCTCCATACCTAATGAGCCCCAAATCAAGACATCACCTGATCACTTGAACGCCTTGGCATATGCATGCCTGTGTCTTTAATCATTCAATCATGCTTCGATACAAAGCGGCATAGATGATAAAGAGCTCTGGAATACCGGCCCTGGAAATTGCAAGTTTGCCCAAAAGTCGAAATTTGTATCAGGAGAACAGAAATACCGAGGAGGTATTCCGAGACCTGGTGCCTCATCATGTGCATGCGCTCAATCATGTATAGTTATTCCTCGAGTCTAAAATTTAGTTCAAAAAATTTTCTGGGTATCAGGAGAACAGGAAAACTGAGGAGGTATTTCAAAGTTTAGAATTTTGGCCAAAAAATTTTCTGGGTATCAGGAGAACAGAAATACCGAGGAGGTATTCCGAGACCTGGTGCCTCATCATGTGCATGCGCTCAATCATGTATAGTTGGTCCTCGAGTCTAAAATTTAGTCCAAAAAATTTTCTGAGTATCAGGAGAACAGGAAAACCGAGGAGGTATTTCAAAGTTTGGAATTTTCGCCAAAAAATTTTTCGGGTATCAGGAGAACAGAAATACCGAGGAGGTATTCCGAGACCTGGTGCCTCATCATGTGCATGCGCTCAATCATGTATGGTTATTCCACATATGATGGAGCGGTCCTCGAGTCTAGAATTTAGTTCAAAAAATTTTCTGGGTATCAGGAGAACAGGAAAAGCGAGGCGGTATTTCAAAGTTTAGAATTTTGACCAAAAAATTTTCTGGGTATCAGGAGAACAGAAATACCGAGAAGGTATTCCGAAACCTGGTGCCTCATCATGTGCATGCGCTCAATCATGTATAGTTGGTCCTCGAGTCTAGAATCTAGTCCAAAAAATTTTTTGAGTATCAGGAGAACAGGAAAACTGAGGAGGTATTTCAAAGTTTAGAATTTTAGCCAAAAAATTTTTCGGGTATCAGGAGAACAGAAATACCGAGGAGGTATTCCGAGACCTGGTGCCTCATCATGTGCATGCGCTCAATCATGTATAGTTGGTCCTCGAGTCTAGAATTTAGTTCAAAAAATTTTTTGGGTATCAGGAGAACAGGAAAACCAAGGAGGTATTTCAAAGTTTAGAATTTAGGCCAAAAAATTTTTCAGGTATCAGGAGAACAGAAATACCGAGGAGGTATTCCGAGACCTGGTGCCTCATCATGTGCATGCGCTCAATCATGTATAGTTATTCCTCGAGTCTAAAATTTAGTTCAAAAAATTTTCTGGGTATCAGGGGAACAGGAAAACCAAGGAGGTATTTCAAAGTTTAGAATTTAGGCCAAAAAATTTTTCAGGTATCAGGAGAACAGAAATACCGAGGAGGTATTCCGAGACCTGGTGCCTCATCATGTGCATGCGCTCAATCATGTATAGTTATTCCTCGAGTCTAAAATTTAGTTCAAAAAATTTTCTGGGTATCAGGAGAACAGGAAAACTGAGGAGGTATTTCAAAGTTTAGAATTTTGGCCAAAAAATTTTCTGGGTATCAGGAGAACAGAAATACCGAGGAGGTATTCCGAGACCTGGTGCCTCATCATGTGCATGCGTTCAATCATGTATAGTTGGTCCTCGAGTCTAGAATCTAGTCCAAAAAATTTTCTGAGTATCAGGAGAACAGGAAAACTGAGGAGGTATTTCAAAGTTTAGAATTTTAGCCAAAAAATTTTTCAGGTATCAGGAGAACAGAAATACCGAGGAGGTATTCCGAGACCTGGTGCCTCATCATGTGCATGCGCTCAATCATGTATGGTTATTCCACATATGATAGAGCGGTCCTCGAGTCTAGAATTTAGTTCAAAAAATTTTCTGGGTATCAGGAGAACAGGAAAAGCGAGGAGGTATTTCAAAGTTTAGAATTTTGACCAAAAAATTTTCTGGGTATCAGGAGAACAGAAATACCGAGAAGGTATTCCGAAACCTGGTGCCTCATCATGTGCATGCGCTCAATCATGTATAGTTGGTCCTCGAGTCTAGAATTTAGTTCAAAAAATTTTTTGGGTATCAGGAGAACAGGAAAACCAAGGAGGTATTTCAAAGTTTAGAATTTAAGCCAGAAAATTTTTCAGGTATCAGGAGAACAGAAATACCGAGGAGGTATTCCGAGACCTGGTGCCTCATCATGTGCATGCGCTCAATCATGTATAGTTGGTCCTCGAGTCTAGAATTTAGTTCAAAAAATTTTCTGGGTATCAGGAGAACAGGAAAACTGAGGAGGTATTTCAAAGTTTAGAATTTTGGCCAAAAAAATTTTCGGGTATCAGGAGAACAGAAATACCGAGGAGGTATTCCGAGACCTGGTGCCTCATCATGTGCATGCGCTCAATCATGTATAGTTGGTCTTCGAGTCTAGAATCTAGTCCAAAAAATTTTCTGAGTATCAGGAGAACAGGAAAACCGAGGAGGTATTTCAAAGTTTAGAATTTTAGCCAAAAAATTTTTCGGGTATCAGGAGAACAGAAATACCGAGGAGGTATTCCGAGACCTGGTGCCTCATCATGTGCATGCGCTCAATCATGTATAGTTGGTCCTCGAGTCTAAAATTTAGTCCAAAAAATTTTCTGAGTATCAGGAGAACAGGAAAACCGAGGAGGTATTTCAAAGTTTGGAATTTTCGCCAAAAAATTTTTCGGGTATCAGGAGAACAGAAATACCGAGGAGGTATTCCGAGACCTGGTGCCTCATCATGTGCATGCGCTCAATCATGTATGGTTATTCCACATATGATAGAGCGGTCCTCGAGTCTAGAATTTAGTTCAAAAAATTTTCTGGGTATCAGGAGAACAGGAAAAGCGAGGAGGTATTTCAAAGTTTAGAATTTTGACCAAAAAATTTTCTGGGTATCAGGAGAACAGAAATACCGAGAAGGTATTCCGAAACCTGGTGCCTCATCATGTGCATGCGCTCAATCATGTATAGTTGGTCCTCGAGTCTAGAATCTAGTCCAAAAAATTTTTTGAGTATCAGGAGAACAGGAAAACTGAGGAGGTATTTCAAAGTTTAGAATTTTAGCCAAAAAATTTTTTGGGTATCAGGAGAACAGAAATACCGAGGAGGTATTCCGAGACCTGGTGCCTCATCATGTGCATGCGCTCAATCATGTATAGTTGGTCCTCGAGTCTAGAATCTAGTCCAAAAAATTTTCTGAGTATCAGGAGAACAGGAAAACTGAGGAGGTATTTCAAAGTTTAGAATTTTAGCCAAAAAATTTTTCGGGTATCAGGAGAACAGAAATACCGAGGAGGTATTCCGAGACCTGGTGCCTCATCATGTGCATGCGCTCAATCATGTATGGTTATTCCACATATGATGGAGCGGTCCTCGAGTCTAGAATTTAGTTCAAAAAATTTTCTGGGTATCAGGAGAACAGGAAAAGCGAGGAGGTATTTCAAAGTTTAGAATTTTGACCAAAAAATTTTCTGGGTATCAGGAGAACAGAAATACCGAGAAGGTATTCCGAAACCTGGTGCCTCATCATGTGCATGCGCTCAATCATGTATAGTTGGTCCTCGAGTCTAGAATTTAGTTCAAAAAATTTTTTGGGTATCAGGAGAACAGGAAAACCAAGGAGGTATTTCAAAGTTTAGAATTTAAGCCAGAAAATTTTTCAGGTATCAGGAGAACAGAAATACCGAGGAGGTATTCCGAGACCTGGTGCCTCATCATGTGCATGCGCTCAATCATGTATAGTTGGTCCTCGAGTCTAGAATTTAGTTCAAAAAATTTTCTGGGTATCAGGAGAACAGGAAAACTGAGGAGGTATTTCAAAGTTTAGAATTTTGGCCAAAAAAATTTTCGGGTATCAGGAGAACAGAAATACCGAGGAGGTATTCCGAGACCTGGTGCCTCATCATGTGCATGCGCTCAATCATGTATAGTTGGTCTTCGAGTCTAGAATCTAGTCCAAAAAATTTTCTGAGTATCAGGAGAACAGGAAAACCGAGGAGGTATTTCAAAGTTTAGAATTTTAGCCAAAAAATTTTTCGGGTATCAGGAGAACAGAAATACCGAGGAGGTATTCCGAGACCTGGTGCCTCATCATGTGCATGCGCTCAATCATGTATAGTTGGTCCTCGAGTCTGAAATTTAGTCCAAAAAATTTTCTGAGTATCAGGAGAACAGGAAAACCGAGGAGGTATTTCAAAGTTTGGAATTTTCGCCAAAAAATTTTTCGGGTATCAGGAGAACAGAAATACCGAGGAGGTATTCCGAGACCTGGTGCCTCATCATGTGCATGCGCTCAATCATGTATGGTTATTCCACATATGATGGAGCGGTCCTCGAGTCTAGAATTTAGTTCAAAAAATTTTCTGGGTATCAGGAGAACAGGAAAAGCGAGGAGGTATTTCAAAGTTTAGAATTTTGACCAAAAAATTTTCTGGGTATCAGGAGAACAGAAATACCGAGAAGGTATTCCGAAACCTGGTGCCTCATCATGTGCATGCGCTCAATCATGTATAGTTGGTCCTCGAGTCTAGAATCTAGTCCAAAAAATTTTTTGAGTATCAGGAGAACAGGAAAACTGAGGAGGTATTTCAAAGTTTAGAATTTTAGCCAAAAAATTTTCTGGGTATCAGGAGAACAGAAATACCGAGGAGGTATTCCGAGACCTGGTGCCTCATCATGTGCATGCGTTCAATCATGTATAGTTGGTCCTCGAGTCTAGAATCTAGTCCAAAAAATTTTCTGAGTATCAGGAGAACAGGAAAACTGAGGAGGTATTTCAAAGTTTAGAATTTTAGCCAAAAAATTTTTCGGGTATCAGGAGAACAGAAATACCGAGGAGGTATTCCGAGACCTGGTGCCTCATCATGTGCATGCGCTCAATCATGTATGGTTATTCCACATATGATAGAGCGGTCCTCGAGTCTAGAATTTAGTTCAAAAAATTTTCTGGGTATCAGGAGAACAGGAAAAGCGAGGAGGTATTTCAAAGTTTAGAATTTTGACCAAAAAATTTTCTGGGTATCAGGAGAACAGAAATACCGAGAAGGTATTCCGAGACCTGGTGCCTCATCATGTGCATGCGCTCAATCATGTATAGTTGGTCCTCGAGTCTAGAATTTAGTTCAAAAAATTTTTTGGGTATCAGGAGAACAGGAAAACCAAGGAGGTATTTCAAAGTTTAGAATTTAAGCCAGAAAATTTTTCAGGTATCAGGAGAACAGAAATACCGAGGAGGTATTCCGAGACCTGGTGCCTCATCATGTGCATGCGCTCAATCATGTATAGTTGGTCCTCGAGTCTAGAATTTAGTTCAAAAAATTTTTTGGGTATCAGGAGAACAGGAAAACCGAGGAGGTATTTCAAAGTTTAGAATTTTGGCCAAAAAAAATTTTCGGGTATCAGGAGAACAGAAATACCGAGGAGGTATTCCGAGACCTGGTGCCTCATCATGTGCATGCGCTCAATCATGTATAGTTGGTCTTCGAGTCTAGAATCTAGTCCAAAAAATTTTCTGAGTATCAGGAGAACAGGAAAACCGAGGAGGTATTTCAAAGTTTAGAATTTTAGCCAAAAAATTTTTCGGGTATCAGGAGAACAGAAATACCGAGGAGGTATTCCGAGACCTGGTGCCTCATCATGTGCATGCGCTCAATCATGTATAGTTGGTCCTCGAGTCTAAAATTTAGTCCAAAAAATTTTCTGAGTATCAGGAGAACAGGAAAACCGAGGAGGTATTTCAAAGTTTGGAATTTTCGCCAAAAAATTTTTCGGGTATCAGGAGAACAGAAATACCGAGGAGGTATTCCGAGACCTGGTGCCTCATCATGTGCATGCGCTCAATCATGTATGGTTATTCCACATATGATGGAGCGGTCCTCGAGTCTAGAATTTAGTTCAAAAAATTTTCTGGGTATCAGGAGAACAGGAAAAGCGAGGAGGTATTTCAAAGTTTAGAATTTTGACCAAAAAATTTTCTGGGTATCAGGAGAACAGAAATACCGAGAAGGTATTCCGAAACCTGGTGCCTCATCATGTGCATGCGCTCAATCATGTATAGTTGGTCCTCGAGTCTAGAATCTAGTCCAAAAAATTTTTTGAGTATCAGGAGAACAGGAAAACTGAGGAGGTATTTCAAAGTTTAGAATTTTAGCCAAAAAATTTTCTGGGTATCAGGAGAACAGAAATACCGAGGAGGTATTCCGAGACCTGGTGCCTCATCATGTGCATGCGTTCAATCATGTATAGTTGGTCCTCGAGTCTAGAATCTAGTCCAAAAAATTTTCTGAGTATCAGGAGAACAGGAAAACTGAGGAGGTATTTCAAAGTTTAGAATTTTAGCCAAAAAATTTTTCGGGTATCAGGAGAACAGAAATACCGAGGAGGTATTCCGAGACCTGGTGCCTCATCATGTGCATGCGCTCAATCATGTATGGTTATTCCACATATGATAGAGCGGTCCTCGAGTCTAGAATTTAGTTCAAAAAATTTTCTGGGTATCAGGAGAACAGGAAAACCGAGGAGGTATTTCAAAGTTTAGAATTTTGACCAAAAAATTTTCTGGGTATCAGGAGAACAGAAATACCGAGGAGGTATTCCGAAACCTGGTGCCTCATCATGTGCATGCGCTCAATCATGTATAGTTGGTCCTCGAGTCTAGAATTTAGTTCAAAAAATTTTTTGGGTATCAGGAGAACAGGAAAACCAAGGAGGTATTTCAAAGTTTAGAATTTAAGCCAAAAAATTTTTCGGGTATCAGGAGAACAGAAATACCGAGGAGGTATTCCGAGACCTGGTGCCTCATCATGTGCATGCGCTCAATCATGTATAGTTGGTCCTCGAGTCTAGAATTTAGTTCAAAAAATTTTCTGGGTATCAGGAGAACAGGAAAACTGAGGAGGTATTTCAAAGTTTAGAATTTTGGCCAAAAAAATTTTCGGGTATCAGGAGAACAGAAATACCGAGGAGGTATTCCGAGACCTGGTGCCTCATCATGTGCATGCGCTCAATCATGTATAGTTGGTCTTCGAGTCTAGAATCTAGTCCAAAAAATTTTCTGAGTATCAGGAGAACAGGAAAACCGAGGAGGTATTTCAAAGTTTAGAATTTTCGCCAAAAAATTTTTCGGGTATCAGGAGAACAGAAATACCGAGGAGGTATTCCGAGACCTGGTGCCTCATCATGTGCATGCGCTCAATCATGTATAGTTGGTCCTCGAGTCTAAAATTTAGTCCAAAAAATTTTCTGAGTATCAGGAGAACAGGAAAACCGAGGAGGTATTTCAAAGTTTGGAATTTTCGCCAAAAAATTTTTCGGGTATCAGGAGAACAGAAATACCGAGGAGGTATTCCGAGACCTGGTGCCTCATCATGTGCATGCGCTCAATCATGTATGGTTATTCCACATATGATGGAGCGGTCCTCGAGTCTAGAATTTAGTTCAAAAAATTTTCTGGGTATCAGGAGAACAGGAAAAGCGAGGAGGTATTTCAAAGTTTAGAATTTTGACCAAAAAATTTTCTGGGTATCAGGAGAACAGAAATACCGAGAAGGTATTCCGAAACCTGGTGCCTCATCATGTGCATGCGCTCAATCATGTATAGTTGGTCCTCGAGTCTAGAATCTAGTCCAAAAAATTTTTTGAGTATCAGGAGAACAGGAAAACTGAGGAGGTATTTCAAAGTTTAGAATTTTAGCCAAAAAATTTTCTGGGTATCAGGAGAACAGAAATACCGAGGAGGTATTCCGAGACCTGGTGCCTCATCATGTGCATGCGTTCAATCATGTATAGTTGGTCCTCGAGTCTAGAATCTAGTCCAAAAAATTTTCTGAGTATCAGGAAAACAGGAAAACTGAGGAGGTATTTCAAAGTTTAGAATTTTAGCCAAAAAATTTTTCGGGTATCAGGAGAACAGAAATACCGAGGAGGTATTCCGAGACCTGGTGCCTCATCATGTGCATGCGCTCAATCATGTATAGTTGGTCCTCGAGTCTAGAATTTAGTTCAAAAAATTTTTTGGGTATCAGGAGAACAGGAAAACCAAGGAGGTATTTCAAAGTTTAGAATTTAGGCCAAAAAATTTTTCAGGTATCAGGAGAACAGAAATACCGAGGAGGTATTCCGAGACCTGGTGCCTCATCATGTGCATGCGCTCAATCATGTATAGTTATTCCTCGAGTCTAAAATTTAGTTCAAAAAATTTTCTGGGTATCAGGGGAACAGGAAAAGCGAGGAGGTATTTCAAAGTTTAGAATTTTGACCAAAAAATTTTCTGGGTATCAGGAGAACAGAAATACCGAGAAGGTATTCCGAAACCTGGTGCCTCATCATGTGCATGCGCTCAATCATGTATAGTTGGTCCTCGAGTCTAGAATCTAGTCCAAAAAATTTTTTGAGTATCAGGAGAACAGGAAAACTGAGGAGGTATTTCAAAGTTTAGAATTTTAGCCAAAAAATTTTCTGGGTATCAGGAGAACAGAAATACCGAGGAGGTATTCCGAGACCTGGTGCCTCATCATGTGCATGCGTTCAATCATGTATAGTTGGTCCTCGAGTCTAGAATCTAGTCCAAAAAATTTTCTGAGTATCAGGAGAACAGGAAAACTGAGGAGGTATTTCAAAGTTTAGAATTTTAGCCAAAAAATTTTTCGGGTATCAGGAGAACAGAAATACCGAGGAGGTATTCCGAGACCTGGTGCCTCATCATGTGCATGCGCTCAATCATGTATGGTTATTCCACATATGATAGAGCGGTCCTCGAGTCTAGAATTTAGTTCAAAAAATTTTCTGGGTATCAGGAGAACAGGAAAAGCGAGGAGGTATTTCAAAGTTTAGAATTTTGACCAAAAAATTTTCTGGGTATCAGGAGAACAGAAATACCGAGAAGGTATTCCGAAACCTGGTGCCTCATCATGTGCATGCGCTCAATCATGTATAGTTGGTCCTCGAGTCTAGAATTTAGTTCAAAAAATTTTTTGGGTATCAGGAGAACAGGAAAACCAAGGAGGTATTTCAAAGTTTAGAATTTAAGCCAGAAAATTTTTCAGGTATCAGGAGAACAGAAATACCGAGGAGGTATTCCGAGACCTGGTGCCTCATCATGTGCATGCGCTCAATCATGTATAGTTGGTCCTCGAGTCTAGAATTTAGTTCAAAAAATTTTCTGGGTATCAGGAGAACAGGAAAACTGAGGAGGTATTTCAAAGTTTAGAATTTTGGCCAAAAAAATTTTCGGGTATTAGGAGAACAGAAATACCGAGGAGGTATTCCGAGACCTGGTGCCTCATCATGTGCATGCGCTCAATCATGTATAGTTGGTCTTCGAGTCTAGAATCTAGTCCAAAAAATTTTCTGAGTATCAGGAGAACAGGAAAACCGAGGAGGTATTTCAAAGTTTAGAATTTTAGCCAAAAAATTTTTCGGGTATCAGGAGAACAGAAATACCGAGGAGGTATTCCGAGACCTGGTGCCTCATCATGTGCATGCGCTCAATCATGTATAGTTGGTCCTCGAGTCTGAAATTTAGTCCAAAAAATTTTCTGAGTATCAGGAGAACAGGAAAACTGAGGAGGTATTTCAAAGTTTAGAATTTTAGCCAAAAAATTTTTCGGGTATCAGGAGAACAGAAATACCGAGGAGGTATTCCGAGACCTGGTGCCTCATCATGTGCATGCGCTCAATCATGTATGGTTATTCCACATATGATAGAGCGGTCCTCGAGTCTAGAATTTAGTTCAAAAAATTTTCTGGGTATCAGGAGAACAGGAAAAGCGAGGAGGTATTTCAAAGTTTAGAATTTTGACCAAAAAATTTTCTGGGTATCAGGAGAACAGAAATACCGAGAAGGTATTCCGAAACCTGGTGCCTCATCATGTGCATGCGCTCAATCATGTATAGTTGGTCCTCGAGTCTAGAATTTAGTTCAAAAAATTTTTTGGGTATCAGGAGAACAGGAAAACCAAGGAGGTATTTCAAAGTTTAGAATTTAAGCCAGAAAATTTTTCAGGTATCAGGAGAACAGAAATACCGAGGAGGTATTCCGAGACCTGGTGCCTCATCATGTGCATGCGCTCAATCATGTATAGTTGGTCCTCGAGTCTAGAATTTAGTTCAAAAAATTTTCTGGGTATCAGGAGAACAGGAAAACTGAGGAGGTATTTCAAAGTTTAGAATTTTGGCCAAAAAAATTTTCGGGTATCAGGAGAACAGAAATACCGAGGAGGTATTCCGAGACCTGGTGCCTCATCATGTGCATGCGCTCAATCATGTATAGTTGGTCTTCGAGTCTAGAATCTAGTCCAAAAAATTTTCTGAGTATCAGGAGAACAGGAAAACCGAGGAGGTATTTCAAAGTTTAGAATTTTAGCCAAAAAATTTTTCGGGTATCAGGAGAACAGAAATACCGAGGAGGTATTCCGAGACCTGGTGCCTCATCATGTGCATGCGCTCAATCATGTATAGTTGGTCCTCGAGTCTAAAATTTAGTCCAAAAAATTTTCTGAGTATCAGGAGAACAGGAAAACCGAGGAGGTATTTCAAAGTTTGGAATTTTCGCCAAAAAATTTTTCGGGTATCAGGAGAACAGAAATACCGAGGAGGTATTCCGAGACCTGGTGCCTCATCATGTGCATGCGCTCAATCATGTATGGTTATTCCACATATGATGGAGCGGTCCTCGAGTCTAGAATTTAGTTCAAAAAATTTTCTGGGTATCAGGAGAACAGGAAAAGCGAGGAGGTATTTCAAAGTTTAGAATTTTGACCAAAAAATTTTCTGGGTATCAGGAGAACAGAAATACCGAGAAGGTATTCCGAAACCTGGTGCCTCATCATGTGCATGCGCTCAATCATGTATAGTTGGTCCTCGAGTCTAGAATCTAGTCCAAAAAATTTTTTGAGTATCAGGAGAACAGGAAAACTGAGGAGGTATTTCAAAGTTTAGAATTTTAGCCAAAAAATTTTCTGGGTATCAGGAGAACAGAAATACCGAGGAGGTATTCCGAGACCTGGTGCCTCATCATGTGCATGCGTTCAATCATGTATAGTTGGTCCTCGAGTCTAGAATCTAGTCCAAAAAATTTTCTGAGTATCAGGAGAACAGGAAAACTGAGGAGGTATTTCAAAGTTTAGAATTTTAGCCAAAAAATTTTTCGGGTATCAGGAGAACAGAAATACCGAGGAGGTATTCCGAGACCTGGTGCCTCATCATGTGCATGCGCTCAATCATGTATAGTTGGTCCTCGAGTCTAGAATTTAGTTCAAAAAATTTTTTGGGTATCAGGAGAACAGGAAAACCAAGGAGGTATTTCAAAGTTTAGAATTTAGGCCAAAAAATTTTTCAGGTATCAGGAGAACAGAAATACCGAGGAGGTATTCCGAGACCTGGTGCCTCATCATGTGCATGCGCTCAATCATGTATAGTTATTCCTCGAGTCTAAAATTTAGTTCAAAAAATTTTCTGGGTATCAGGGGAACAGGAAAACCAAGGAGGTATTTCAAAGTTTAGAATTTAGGCCAAAAAATTTTTCAGGTATCAGGAGAACAGAAATACCGAGGAGGTATTCCGAGACCTGGTGCCTCATCATGTGCATGCGCTCAATCATGTATAGTTATTCCTCGAGTCTAAAATTTAGTTCAAAAAATTTTCTGGGTATCAGGAGAACAGGAAAACTGAGGAGGTATTTCAAAGTTTAGAATTTTGGCCAAAAAATTTTCTGGGTATCAGGAGAACAGAAATACCGAGGAGGTATTCCGAGACCTGGTGCCTCATCATGTGCATGCGTTCAATCATGTATAGTTGGTCCTCGAGTCTAGAATCTAGTCCAAAAAATTTTCTGAGTATCAGGAGAACAGGAAAACTGAGGAGGTATTTCAAAGTTTAGAATTTTAGCCAAAAAATTTTTCGGGTATCAGGAGAACAGAAATACCGAGGAGGTATTCCGAGACCTGGTGCCTCATCATGTGCATGCGCTCAATCATGTATGGTTATTCCACATATGATAGAGCGGTCCTCGAGTCTAGAATTTAGTTCAAAAAATTTTCTGGGTATCAGGAGAACAGGAAAAGCGAGGAGGTATTTCAAAGTTTAGAATTTTGACCAAAAAATTTTCTGGGTATCAGGAGAACAGAAATACCGAGAAGGTATTCCGAAACCTGGTGCCTCATCATGTGCATGCGCTCAATCATGTATAGTTGGTCCTCGAGTCTAGAATTTAGTTCAAAAAATTTTTTGGGTATCAGGAGAACAGGAAAACCAAGGAGGTATTTCAAAGTTTAGAATTTAAGCCAGAAAATTTTTCAGGTATCAGGAGAACAGAAATACCGAGGAGGTATTCCGAGACCTGGTGCCTCATCATGTGCATGCGCTCAATCATGTATAGTTGGTCCTCGAGTCTAGAATTTAGTTCAAAAAATTTTCTGGGTATCAGGAGAACAGGAAAACTGAGGAGGTATTTCAAAGTTTAGAATTTTGGCCAAAAAATTTTTCGGGTATCAGGAGAACAGAAATACCGAGGAGGTATTCCGAGACCTGGTGCCTCATCATGTGCATGCGCTCAATCATGTATAGTTGGTCTTCGAGTCTAGAATCTAGTCCAAAAAATTTTCTGAGTATCAGGAGAACAGGAAAACTGAGGAGGTATTTCAAAGTTTAGAATTTTAGCCATAAAATTTTTCGGGTATCAGGAGAACAGAAATACCGAGGAGGTATTCCGAGACCTGGTGCCTCATCATGTGCATGCGTTCAATCATGTATAGTTGGTCCTCGAGTCTAAAATTTAGTCCAAAAAATTTTCTGAGTATCAGGAGAACAGGAAAACCGAGGAGGTATTTCAAAATTTAGAATTTTGACCAAAAAATTTTCTGGGTATCAGGAGAACAGAAATACCGAGGAGGTATTCCGAGACCTGGTGCCTCATCATGTGCATGCGTTCAATCATGTATAGTTGGTCCTCGAGTCTAGAATTTAGTCCAAAAAATTTTCTGGGTATCAGGAGAACAGAAAAACCGAGGAGGTATTCCGAGACCCCATGTGCCTTATTGTGTGTATTCATGTGTGCCCCATCATATGTATGCAACGAGGTGTTCTGAGTCAGGGCTTGATGCTTGATATGAGTCTTATCAAGGATGTTAATCAATCATGGATACAGAGGTGTAGTCAAGAAGAATCAAGTGATTAATTTCAAATCAGCTGGTGGTTTATTGATGAATTATGCAAGTTGTATACATTCAACAATGGCTCTATCGAAATATATATTACTATATTCAAAACGTTCTTACATCATTCAACATATCCATTTTACAATTGCAATATCGCTACAGTAATTCTAATAAACACAGAACTCTAAGACATTGTTACTCTTTCGTACGTCGATACTTGTTACATAGATATATTATTATCGGCCATACAATTATGTTCAATAATCAAATACCGAATCGAAGACCAGAGTACATGAATGCACTTTCTGTAGAAGGTAATGAAGTGCCCATCAGTGAGTGCGATGTCATCATGCTAGTCCCCTTTGGCGAGTCGGTCCGACTGTTGAAATCATGGAACGTCAAATGTCCTGATACCATTAAAAGAAAAAAATATGTTCTAATACCTATCACGAATATCGAGTTTTCGCGTAAAATTAAGTTTGGAAACACTTGCGCAAATGATATCGAGCATATTGAATTTACTGCAATTCATCATAAATAATTCAATTTTTCACTAAGCCCCGCTTTAAGCTTATTGGAAAATGAGCATTTATGAAAATTCAAAAATTATCGACGGTATTGCTATTGCACGAAATCTTTGCAAACTATTTTTCAATTATAAACAAAATTCAAACAAGTGCGCATCGCAGAAATAGTTTTTAGCAATTCTGTGCGACAGCGCTCGTATCGGTGATTTTTTTCGGAGGGGCGTGGCTTAAAAAATAGTAGGCGGAGCCTAGTAAAATAATTAAAAAAAAAAATGGACAGAATTCGAGAAAATGAGGAAACAATGACAAAGAAATTAGGAAAAAATCTGATGTGTTGGAACTTGAGCTGCATATTGCTAGACATTAGTTAATTTGAAAGAATTAAAAACATTCAGATAGAATAGGGAAGAGATGAAAACATCGTAACCGTGCAGGCCGTGCAGCAGTCCTAAGGATTCTGATCTCAAGGATACAAATCTGTTCACAAAATCAAACTACGAATCGAATTCATGGAAATGTTCTAATTCTTTCGATTCGTCTCATTGGAGATGTCACGAACTTATCGAGATGTTTATTCTTTTTCTTACCAGAGCAGTTTTCACCTAGGGTGGCGCGAATTTACACACATCTTCAGCAGGCCTGATCCCTGATCTTCAGTCAACGCCGCATCGCCAAATGGCTGAAACATGCCAGAAGCACGTGCCTTTTCGTAAATCACGTTTCAAGTCTGAAATCCGTTTTTCTTGTTATTAAACTCATTAAAATATATTCGCTCATAGTATCGGTCCAATGTATTAGTTTAACGCTAACGAATATTGCAAAATAAACATTGAGCATGGATGGCGATGATAAGGTGATTTTAGCGGTTAGATAAATTTTAGTTATTCAGCTGTGGTGTTAGGAGTTCCGTTACATAACCCGTAAAATTCTAAAGTTCTAATTGAAGATTTTTTAGGAAGCTGCTTCTGTAGAATTTAATACAGACGAGACCGACATTTCCAGGACTGTCGAGGACGAACTCTTCTCTGCAATATACCATTCTGCTGACCATGTATTCGACAGCCCAGAATCTCCTGACGCCAACAATTCTTCTTTGAAAGACAATACTGACTCATCAAAAAATATCCATCCGAATCCTGACGCTCGTTTGCAGACAAATATAACTTCCCGTTCTGGCATTGGAGTTATACAATCGCATGAGTCGTTCGGTGGCAGAGAATCCTTCGTTCGAAATGTACTTCCACTGAATGATTGGAAAGAGAGTTTATCAGATATAAGTCAATCCGACAAAGTCTCAACCTCTGTTTCCCAGAGCAACAAACCTGTTAATGAGGTGGTCGACACTTACAGGGAAGTAATTAGCAATACGGATCTCTATAATAGTGAAGAAAACCTCTCTGCTTTCCCTACTCATCAGCCTGACGGTTGTCACACTAAAAACGTTAGGCAACAAAGAAGAAATAGAGAGAACAAGTTCGTACGTGGGTATAAACCCAAAAATTGGTGGAGTAGTGACGAGAGTATTCATTCAACCGATTGCGGTAAGTACTTGTCGACTGAATCTTTAAACTTTGTCAAAATTGCCATTCAGCTTATACAGGGATAAACATCATTTTGTTTCGACAATAATGATCTGTCATAGAATTTTTTTCAATAATATGGTACTCATACAAAGATTCTATCTTACAGTTACGCATGACGGTGGAATTAGTTTGTTAGAAAATGGATGTTATGAAAAAGAATCGAAAGATATATCAGATGCAGCAGACTACAAGCAATTAGAGACATGGCTGACTCTGTCTGAAGCTTCAAGTTGCTCCCAAACAACTAGTTCGGATGAATCAGCGAGTATAAAACCTGAAGAACGGTGTGAAAATCACCAGCCCATGACAAATAAAAGTGTATGTATGATGGCTCATAAACCACCAAGGAGCACTGCCCACAAACAGAGCAAACAGTCCACGGGAATATCAAATGAAGATCTTGTTCTCTTGAGTGATTTCTCGTGTCCAGATTCTCTCATTGGGGAGAGCTCGCAGAGTTCTACGAAGTCTCGGAATACAGAAATTATATCCCGCAAAAACGATGACAGACCTCCTTCTATGAGCAAAAGTTTCAGTTCTGTAATAAGTCTCGATGATTCGGAAGATTCTATCTTTGAAGTTCCTGTGCCACCTAAACCTGCACCTCCTACAATTGATTTGGAAGATTCCGAGAGTCCACCATCATTCCATGATGAAACTAGTTCGAACATATCACCTGAGAAATTGGTCGAAACTTACAGAATTGCTCTAGCAAAATCAATGCATGATCAAACTAAACCCGATGCCGAACCACGTAATCACAGAGAAAAGAAATCTACAAACCAAAAGAAGACAAGGCCTAGTCCAAGAACTCGCAGTCCAGATAATCCTACATCGGATGGCAATAACGACGTAACCCTAATCCCGTATACAAGCCAGGCTATCGCGACCCAAAGCTTAATAGAGCAAGATACTCCTACTCAAGTCCTTAGTAGCAATGACAGATTGTCTCAAGTTATCTGTAATGCAAATGATCAACTGAGTAGTATTTGCACCATAGACAAAGATGCGGACATTGATAATGCACGATTTATGCGAGACTCACCCATGAGTCCAGATCAAACAAGTGAGAACGCTACGTCAGAAGTTCCTGTAGTTACTGAGCAGCAAAGGCTGGAAACTGCGTCAGAAGTACCTCTGAGAAAAAATCGCTTGACAGAAAATGCTACTGAATTGAGTCCAGATACGTTAATAATTAATGCAACCGAAGTTCAAAGTCCTCAAGGTTCAACTAAAGCCAAAGATAAAGGACAAACCAAGTCGTTGAAATCGTTGGAAAGTAAAAAGAGATCTGTCGTAGACGTGGAAAAACGATCGAAAGGTCCTAGTCCTAAAAAAACCAAAACCTCCAATGAATCAGCCGTTTCAGGTTCTTCACGGGTTATACCTTCTAATGAAAGTGGGACGAGGGAGGGAAATCCACAAAGTAGAGCTTTGGATGATTTCTTTCAACCTATGACCGAAGAAATGATAAATTATTACAACGAATCTTGGGGGCGTGAAAACTTTGACTTAGACGCCATCAGAAGAAACATGCCAAGTAAGTTTGATCTACTTTACTTTGTTGCGTAAACAAAACAATTGTATCGATATCCACAGTGATTCATAAAATATTTAACAAACAGAGGATCCTCAATATTGGACTTTGTCGAACGAGGACTTACTTGCCCATCAAAATAGGAGAAGGTACTGGTCACATCTCAAATGCAAAAATTGTAAACGTCAAGGTCACAGGATGTCTGAATGTTCAGAAGAGAGAAAACTTCCGGCGTGTTACATGTGTGGGGTTCGAGGTCATCACAAACTGTCATGTCCTCATACAATGTGTCTCGGGGTACGTAGATACAGCAATAATTCATCCGCTATACACACCGATCTATACCATGAACATTAAACTATAAATTAATTCGCATGCAGTGTGGAACGAAACAGGTTACCTACACGGAATACTGTACAAGATGTAAGACAGCGCGGTGCACTATCTGCCAGTCAATTGGACACTCGGCAGACATTTGTCCCGACCTTTGGCGACGATACCATCACATCGTAAGACGAATATATTTAGTCACATTGTATCGTGGAAGTTATAAAATTTGTCGTATGTGTCATTGCAGACGAGTGAGGAGAATCTAAAAACGCAACAAGATCCGTCACTGGTAATGAAACCTAGGAAACAACTCAGCTGTTGTAATTGTGCAAGACGTGGGCACGATTCAACGACCTGTAAGGACTACCGTTGGTCGAAATATTCACCAACTCCAGCGTACGTAACGAATTATACTTCAGGACCAGCTTACGCGCAAGATATGATTCTTGAAAATGTCGATTCAACGATCCGTACTCAGAAAAGAGGTGTAACCGAAGAAGCAGAAGACGAGGGATTTGTCGCTGATAATGAGGATTCACCGAGTAAAAGAAAAAGAGCTAAGAAAAACAAGACATCCGATAAAACTCTGGAAGAAGATGGAAATTCGGAAACTCCAGTTCAAAGTACTGATGAAAATACCAGTAAAATCAAGGAACGGGGCAAAGACCAGGAAAATACGCGTTCGGAAACGGGAGAATTTTTTATCGTTCAATCCCCGGAATTCACTCATGAGAAAACGAAAGACTTCTGTCCCTCTGAATATAATCTGACCGCTCCAGATTACGCAGTTTATTCCAATTCCGATAGGCCCATGAAATTTTTGGACCTCCTCGTCCGAGAGTATCTCGCGAAATTAGATTTCCGACATTATACCAATGGCACATATGTTCTGATCATCACAGCTGCTCCAGGAATGGGTGCTGCTTTGGTGCAAACCATTAAGGATTTCGCGCAATGGCGACCAAACGAACGTAACAGATTCATGTCCCGGGTTATACCTAAAAAAAGAGTGAGACTCATTAAATCATTGACAGCAAAACTGCTGGAAATAGAACAAGATTTGGGGAAACCTTCTGAATTATACAAGACTTTACTATCGCTGAAAAATAGATTGCGCTCTATAGACCTAAACCGTAAAGCCGGCGTTAAATGTAAGTCACATGTAAAGCGAATAAAAACTGTGGATCAATTGGCCAGATTGCAGTGCAGGCTAAATATGATTTTGCAGAAGGAGGGGGAAAGTCATCAATATTTGAAAACAGCTTTAACAGATCTCAAAAACATTCAAGATGAAAATGTACCTTGCCAACAGTACCTCACAATCGTTCATCATTATAACAAGGTATTCGCAGCCTACACCCCGAATAATTTGAAAGGCTTAATCGATCAGTACATGAAAGACCAAAGAACGAAAGGAATTAACTTCCATGACTCTCAAAATAAAAATGCAAGGAGACTTAACTCACCCAGAATGCGTGGCAATAATGGCGTTCACAAAAATACCGCTGCTCCTGCCCAAAGTCTCGCTATCCCTTTAGACAATCAAGTGGAAATCCCGACAGCAACTTTCAATAACATAAACCGAAATATGAATCGAAACCAACCGCTGAATCCGTACGAGCCAATGCACGACTACATTAACCCGGAAAGTGAATATTATCAAACACATCCTAGTTTTCGCCTACATCCTCAAAACTCCGGTAATCGTTATCAGGATGGGTTGCAAGAGAACCATTGGGAGGGCTTTGCGAGGCATACTTTGGCCAATAATCCCGATAATTTTCAACCGGAATTTAATAGATACCATGATTATAGAACCCCCATGCCGCGCAGCAAAGATCAAAACATTCAACGGAATGCGGAATACCGTTTCGCGGACGATATCAGCTTGAATAACATTCCAAGTAACATCCCCTTTGTAGACAGCCACACTATTCATACTGTGCAGAATACTTCGCCAAATAAGATACTTTTTAGAGGCAGGCAAGCTGGATCTTCTCAAGAGTTTTACGTAGGTATTGATAACACGCTACCCGCAAACAAAGTAGATTCGAGAGCTCAAAATAATCGTAAGAATAAGTCAGCTAAGGCGAAGCGTGCAATGCTGACTAAACGAGAAAAACAGATTCGTGAAGAGAGACGGAAAGCTAGGAAAGAAAAACACAATACATTGCCATTCTTGAGAAAGCGTGCTGAAAAAAATATTGTCAAGTACAAAAAAGAAGTGAATCGACTTGGCATTGGGAAGGCAATGAAAAGACTACAAAAGCAAATCGATGATAATTCTTTGACTATGAAAAAAGTCCGAAAATTTGAAAACCTCGCTAAACGAGAAATGAAGTTACATGTAAAGAAGAAAAGCGATTTGAAAGAGGCGGCTGCTACTTTCCCAAGAGCTTAGAATTATTTTTATTGTTTCTTAGTGAAAGAATTTTATTATTTTTTTTTTCATCCTCCTTGTTTCGTCATACGTTACTTTTTACGTATAACTGTAAAGAATATGCCCAATATCTTTTTTTTGCTTCTTAAATTTTTGTAGTTCTCAATTTGATACATAGAACTCTAGATATGTAAAAACGATGTTTTCTCTGCGATTGGGAATTTAGCAGCGTTCTATTATATTTTTATTACTATTAAGTTTAACAAAGATTATGCTAGATCGTAGTATTTTTCAAAGAAAACAGCAATGCTGCTGTTATTAAAGTACATCCAACTTGTAAAATACTAGCACTATCTGAAATAAACGAAATTATTCTTTTGTTACTCTGTATCTCATTTGTTTGTGGTCTGCAATCCTTTTATTTCGGTGAATCCTGAGGGAAAAAATCCTCCAAACAGATACCAGAATGGAAATGGAATTCGTTTTTTTTCCAATTTGTTTGTTCGTCCAACGAGAAGCGATCTAAAATTCAAGTCAACGGTAATAATTTGCAGTGTTAGAGGCATAACGGTCTTGGAAAGTGAACATAATATACTTTATTTCAATATATTGAGTTTTATTACAAAATTCTTTTGTATTTAGTCTACACATGTAGTATAATGATGTTTGGTTTAGACCCATACCAAAACAAAATCATCTCAGAAAATTTCAACTATTAATGTGAATTACAAATCAAGAAGACATTATTTTCTTTTTTTTTCTTTTTTCTTAAATGCATTAAAGAGAAGAGTGTAACATTGAATGGCAATTATTATTGTTGAAGCATCCGATCAATGAACCCGAGTCTATGCTCAAATCGTAGTTGATTAACGGGATGCTGCTTGGTCTACAATTCAATTTGTTACGCAATTCTATCGAAATGTTGACCTAATTATGTAAAATAATCGAATGAAAATAAGAGAAACATAAAGAATCCACAGTATTCTTGAAATGTAATTCGTCGATCAACAGCTTCTTAACGAATCGAAGATTAAATCGCAAGAAGAAAAAACAGATTGTACGTTAAACTACGATGATGAAGGTACGTCCGATGTGTGTAAAAATAATAAAATTAACGACGTTCGGCCAATGATTATTATCGTATGAGACCGCCCAAATATGATCGTTTAACGTTCATCAGTAAAGAAAAACTATCCCAAGCAGCTAACTCTATAATAATGTAATATCTTTCATTTATTCATGTAACTTCTATTATTACTAGGTATGTGTGTACTTGTGATAACTAAACAGATATATGATTTCTGCTGCGCAATGTCACTAGTGACACATAATATGTTATGTATTATGTATAATTATTATAGTTAATATGTTTTGTTAATTTTTTTCTTTTCTTTTTTTCCCCCTCTTTTCTTCGTTTGGTTATCCTCTCATATATAGTTATAAAGTAAAATTTGTAAAATGCAATATACTGCCTATCATATATTCTTATTTTTTTTTGTTTTCAATTTTATATCAATATTATTATTATTATTATTATTATTATTATTATTAGTATTAGTAGTAGTAGTAGTAATAATATTATTATTATTTATCTTTCGTTTATAAATAATTAAAGTAGTAGTCTTCACACCATTTGTTAATTCAATATAATCAGATATCGTTTCTTTTTCTTCTCAAAAAAAAAAAAAAAATTTCTCTTCGTTTAAATATTACATTTGTGCCCTTTGCACTCGTTTACTTTTATGGTAGGTTTTTATTCTGCCTGACTATTTAATGTATAGTACATATATAATATAATCTAAAGACTCGCCGTATTTACATATATACATACCGGATAAATAACTGGCGTCTACAGCCAGTCATATTTGTCAATAATTCGTCTCATCGAGACAATAAAGTTCATTTTCACTCTTATTACTTGAATAAACTTTGTGTTTTGTTTCTTTCATTTCATTAATTAGGTGTAAAAGATATTATTCTCCTCTAGGACAAGACGGGTGACGGGAAGTAAACTACTACATATGTAAATTCTTGACTCTGTCAACAGTTGATAATTATTAAAAACTCACGTCAGATCTGCTTCCCGGTAAATGAGCTGCTAGATCGGGGCGTCGATTTAAATCTGCACTGCATCCCGTTTCAAGTTCAATTTTATTCACCACGAGTCTAAGCCCGATTAAATTTTCTCCATTTTTTTACCAGCACCATTTCGAGTATAATGTCTCCTTGGCCACCCTCTCCTACTGCCTTTCTTTCTCCGTCCGGTTCACATCAATATTCAAGCTACTCTGAAATACCATTTGTCTGGGAATGCGGTATCGCAATAACATCCACCGTAAACTGTTATTTTTACAAAATCATCTAAAGTCAACCTTTCATCGCCACGCCAACAAATGATAATTTATTTTTTTTATACTCTTTGCGGGAGTCGTTTTCTCTTTTATTTCAGGGTAGAGAATCTAAAACTCTCACTAGTCAATACCTCTGCTCAGGGTTCGCCAAGGATTTACTCGTGCTACGAGTCAAGGTCGTCTTCTCTCTGGCTACTGAAGTAGGACACCAGGCCACCAAACTCCCCGGTCCCTTCTTCGTCGAACTGTTTGTTCCCTCCGGCACCGGGTTCACCTGGATGTGGGTGAGGATGGGGGTGGGGGTGCGGGTGGGGGTGGGGGTGAGGATGGGGGTGAGGATGCGGCGGTGCCTGGGGCTGAGGGGGAGGCGCGGGCTGTATGGGGGCCGGATTTTCGGCGGGGGTGGAAAAATGTTCCGTGGGATACGGAGAACCCTGATAAGCAGCTGCGTCGTCGGCAGTCGTCATGGGGGGAGGGGGAGGGTAAGCACCGTAATGATAATTCGGGGGGGGCGGGGGATGATAAGGTGAAAAGTTACCTGGAGCTCTATTGGGCGGTGGCGAGGGTTGCTGCATGCTATGATTCGTTCCGGAGGCATTCGCGAACGGCGGTATCTGGTGCCTGGGTCCGACCATCGGCGAACTGTCCGGGAAACGTCCCATGGGAGGTACGCCCCTCGCGTACGGGGGAGGCGGGGGTGTGGGCCCGCCTTTGGTCAAGGGGCTTCCGGCGGAAGGAGGTATCATGGCGGGGCCCGGACCGGGCCCGAGCGGCGAGCTGCGATCCCTCGCGCTGCTTATGGAGATCGGACCGCCTCCAGAGGGTGAGGGGTCCATGGGATGGTGAGCCGTGTGGTACATTTGGGATCCGGGGACTCGCATCCTCATCGGTGGCGTGCCGGATCGCACGGCGGCGAAGTGAGGCGCCATCGCGGGCTGTCCCGGCTGCCTGTACGGCGACGGAATCCTCCCGCGGGGCTGCAGGTCGAAGCCGGGCCTCGGAACCCCCATGATGTTGCCCCCCGCGTTGGGCGCGCCGAAATACTTGTGGCCCATCGCCGCCGCGGCCGCCGCGAACGACTGCGGACCACCCGAGACCGGCTGGGCCTGCAGCATCCGAGTAATGACGGAAGATTGGGGTTGCTGTTGGGCCGGCGACATTGGCGGATAGCTTTGTCCCGGCTGCACGTTCGGCGGTTGACTTTGCGTCGAGGGCGTTACTTGCACACCGACAATGCTAGCGGGCGGTGTTGATGGCGCTGAGCCGGATGTGCTGCTGCCAGGTGTGGGTAGAACGTTCGGATCGTCAGACTTCATTTCCGGATTTGAATCTGTTCCAAATCCTGCGACATGGTCTAGGCCTTTAGCAGCAGCCTCCGCTGCCCTTGCAGCCTCTAGAGCTAGAGTTTTCTTACCCTTACCGCGTCCCCGCCTCTTCGGTTTGACAAGCATCCCCTCAGGACCGAAAGGATGCACATCTGGTCCGGCGACGACTGGAACGAGACTTTCAGGAATTTTTTGTGTCTCGGGGGTCGTGATTGGCGTCAGATTGGGAACCATCGTGGGGGTTAGATTCGGCGCTAAATTAAGACCGGCGTTCGGGCTCAAAAAAGAATTCAAATTCGGATTCAAATTAGCTGGCAAATTGGGAGTGGTCACGGTGGGATACAAGACGGGAGCTATGGTAGGAGTTTGTGTTTGATTCATACTCGGAGATAGTATAGCTGTTACGTTGGGAGATGAGTCGATGGATAAATTTGGTGCTCCGTCTCTCCTCATTTGCTCAGCTAGTATTTCAGCTTTACTCCGCCGACCACGTTTCTTTTTTTTAGGTACTTCCCCGTCGGTACCTTCGGGGGCGTTAGGATCCCTCTGGCGCTCAGCAGCCAAAATCTCCAGAGCCTTCAGACGAGCCTTCTCCAATTTTTTAGCCTCCCTTTCCTCTTTCTTTTTTTTAGCAATCTCGATTGCCGCCAACTCCAGCTGCCGTTTGCCGTATTCTTCATCCTCCATCATCATTTGATCGAGCTGCTCTTCGTCGAGCTCAGCAAATTCTTCTGCACCGATGCCAACCAGGGAGCCTTCCTCGGTCACGTCCCCCTCCTCCCCTCCGCTTCTGGGATTGGACTGGTTGAAGGGTGGAGTGAATTTCTGTGGCCTCGGTTTATTTTTGCTGCCAGGTTTTGGGCCAGGTTTTTTTCGCACTTTTGGGGTTTCGTTATCCCCACTTAACTTTGAGTTCGAAGCAGGGCTTTTACTTTGTCTCGGTTTTTTACCCTTCATTGATTTTCCTTTTGGAGTATCTTTTTTAGGAGAGTATATATCACCTGCAAAGAGAGAAAAAAAAAAACCCGTAGAATCGTGCTTGCTATGTACGAATTTTATAATTAATTCGTGTGTGTCATTAAAAATCTCACCAGAGTCGGAATCCTTCTCCACTTCTTCATTCAAATCCTCCACCTCGTGAACTACGAACTCATCTTCGCTCTCCTCGGTTTTTTTCAGAGCTTTTTTCAACTCCTACAATAACATAACCAGAATTCATTGATAATCAAATGAGGTAAAATGACAATGATAATTACCTCTTCGCTGTCCGAAGCTAGAACTTCTTGATAATTGATTTTCTTTCCCCTCGTGCGACGGCCTGGTATTTCTTCTTCCTGTTGTGAATAACTGTCTTGAAGTCCACCGTAAACGATCTGTAATTAAATAAATAACACCATGTCAAACGATCAATGTGAAACCTCAACTTCAATCGTGTGATTACCAAATTTTGATATAAACAATATATTCCAATGAAAATAAATATACAACTGTACCTTTCGCCTGATAGGTGGGGTCTTCTTTCTTTTTGGTGTACTTTCCTGAAGAAAAAAAATTACATGGAGCAAAACTGATTCGCACTAATTGAATTTCATTGCAGTAACGTCAATAGTTCATTCTAACCTTTTTCTTTTTGATTAATTGTTCATTCTCGGCTACTGCAAGGATAGGATTTTCAATTTTGAATTTCTCTTCATCCTCTTGTGTCGTCTGTACTGTTTCAAGGGCATTTCCAGTCTGAATTGTAAATTTCGCGTCATCTGTCCCTTCGGATGGTTCCACCGCTGACGCTCCCTGAGCTAACGTCGATTCTTCGAGCTCGTTTCTCTCTAGAGTGGATTCCATTTGTTCTTCTTCATTCTCACTTTGATTATCGGATTCTATAACACGCTTCTTTTTCTTTTTCTTTTTGGGTCTTGATTTATTCGCTGCTCTTGATTTAGGAGTAGGCACCGTTTTACTTCTAAAACAAAATGTGTGAGATTTCGAAGATTCATTTCAATGAGCGAATTTTTAAATTAAATTCTTCCAGCAAAAACTCACCTCTTCTTCCTTTGCCTCCAAGAATTATCGCTCTCTTCGCTCTCCGATTCATCCCAGACTGATTTAGACTTCTTTCTTTTAGGACGATCGCTATCGTCGCTGTCATCATTTACTGAAAGCACAGATAATCTCGATGAGGCACTTTTTGAAACAAAGCAGATCGAAGGTAGCCCTCTTTCGCTACATACTCGTCATTTATTATCAATACTTACTGAAATCTTCGTCATATCGTGTCATTCTTGCTCTTGTTGATCTCCTAACCGGAGCTCCTCCTCTTCGACCTTTTTGTCTCCTTGAACTAGCAAAAGTGCTGTCGTCAGAAGAAGATCCCGGATCATCTAAATCTTCCTCTTCCTCAGAACTGGATCCCTTGAAGTCTTCGTCACTCTCAGGATCGTCCTCGCTACTAATGTCTAAGCTGTTGAGCTTACGGTGTTTTTTCCGAGAAAGATTTTTCTTCATAGATATTTTAGGTGAATCATCGTCATCTTCTTCCTCCTCAAATTCCTCATCTTTTTCAGCCTTGTAATCCTCGTCACTGTCTTTCTCAAACTTTCCATCCTCATCTTCGTCTTCTTCCATTTCTTGAGTCTTCTTCAGAGCCTCTGCCTGTAAAAGAAGATAAAAGTGGATTTTAAAATGAGTCTGAAAAGCTACCCTACAAAAAGCGACCAACTGACCAAGCACGAGAGTTATCGATTACAATTTTACAAACTTACTTGTGCCTCCTCTTTCTCAGCATTCACAATGGTCGCGATGTCCTTCCCCCTGCCTTGATTTCCAGCACCACGGACGGCATCAACCTCGTCTTGTATCGCAGCATTAATCATATCGTCATATTCGTTAAACTTGTAAGTATTTGCACATCGCCTTTCTCGAAGTTGGTAGACTGGTTCGCTTTCTTCGCTACTAGAGCTACCAGAACTTGAGGATGACGCTGAAGACGAGGAGTCTGCAACGATCATTTTTGAACTCACAATTATTATGACGTTTGGAAAATCAATAAATAACGCTAGTCATAAAAAAATTCAGTTACGTCCTAAATCCGCTCTTCCCAAGATAATTCTGTCAGTTATAAAAGTTAAATTGAAAAATATATTTACCATCAGAATCTTGGCTAGATGCTCTCGAGGATCTGTGGGACTCATTTTTGTGTAGAACGTTGTCCAAACTTATGCCCACAAATGCTAGCCTTTTCTTCCGCAGTATCTCGTTTTCATGCCTCTTTGTGTACTGATCATATTTCTTCAAATTTTCTTGTAGTTTCGCCACCAACAGATTCTGATAAATATAAATACACGATAAAGACCTTTGCACGAATACATCACCGAATAAATCATTGCAGGTTGAAATAATGGTAAACTTACATGCTGACATGGTGGGCAAAACCAATCACCTTCCGGTATGAGCATGAGAGCAGGTCTTAGACAAGAACAGTGCCAACCTTTATCACATGTATCGCAAAGTAGAATCCACTCGGGATGATCAGCTTTACCACATTTCTGGCATGCGTACTCGTCATCAGCTTCCTCAACATCACTTTGCGCTGACACAATAAAATTTCACATATTTTAGTTAGCAAGTAGTAATTAAATAAATCTTAAGGCAACAAGAGTTACGGAGTATTTTGTTACTACCTTTCTGCGCCGTTCTTGCTCTCCTCAAAGGTTCCGACTCCTCGTCTTTCTCGAGATCACTTTCCGGTGAAAATTCATGATCACTTTTGAAAAGCACAGACCCTTCGCTTTCCATTTCTTCCTCTTCGTCGTCATCTTCCTCGTGATCGTCATCGTCATCGCTGTTGGAACCAGACGAACTACGCCAAGGATTCATCTCATCAAATTTAGACGAGGAAGCTTTCTTTTTCTTTTTTTTCTTCTTACGCTTTTTCTTAGACTTAGATTCCTTTTCAACTTCTTTGCTTGATATCTCTTCCTCACTTTCAGCCTAAATAATTATTTCCATTAAATTCCGCATAGACATGCATGATGAAAAAATGAATAACTAAAATAGAAAACCGACATCTGAAATATTTTACTAATTTTACAGTACTTTCTGCAAAAAAGACAATATAACATAAAAATTTCAATACCTTCTGCTTCTTCCTTTTCCTTTTGTCGATTGGAACATCACGATCCTTCTTCTCTTTGAGTTCGCACAAGGTTTCTTCTTCCATCCGTCTTCTATCAGCTTCTTCCTTAATCTTGATTTGTGCAATCCGCCTGGATTGCCGGACAGGAGTTTCATTCAGCAAAATTCCAGACTGCGAGGTATCGACGATGTCTCTTCCAATTTCCAAGCCCAGAACCATATTCCCTGGAGAAAAATTTACAAGTGATTTCTGATAATATTAAACTCATTTGATCAATCGTTATATCGAACATAATTGGAAACGTACTCTTTTTTCTTTTCTTCTGTGGCGTGTCACCACTGACCGCTGGACTAGTCAGAACTCCTGCAGATGGGTCAGTGGCTAACGATGAATCCAGAGCTAACGACTGGTTGGGGTCTGCCGCAGGAACTGCCCCTTGCCCAGGAAGCCGAATCGTCCTTCTAACCTTCCTTTTTCCTTTCGGTCTGCCACGGGTTTTTTTATCATTTACAACATTGCCTAGCACTACCAGATTGTCACTTTCCTTGGATTCCTCTACGACGACATCGGTAGGTTTTTTAACAGTCTCCTCATCAGAACTTGCAGCTTCGTGCCGTTTTTCTTCAACTGTTCTACGCAAGTTCATATCTGGAATACGTTTTCCTCGCAATCTCATTCTTTTACCGCCAGTCCCTTCGCTCTCGTCATCATCATCTTTCATTACCACGTCCTCAGAGTTTGATTCGTGGTTACTGTTGCGTCTTTTCCGAGAGACCTTTGGCGTTTCTGTCCCGTCCAATTTCCATCCTTCGTAGACCAACTCAGAGACCGGCTTAACTCGAATACCTAATGCAGCAACGGAATCACCCGCTACTACAGTTTTCGCGGGCAATTCTCCTTCAATGTCTGCCAAAGGATCCAATTCAGTAGGATTACCAAATACGTCATCGTTATCAGCCCCCATTGAATCATCAGATTCTATTTCGTCGACTTTGAGATCGATGCTTTGAATCATCGAAATATCTTCGCCTTTGGTATCATCACTTTTTTTCGTCAACAGGGTATCTACTACTTGCATTTTCTCCCCGCATTCGCTGTTCAAAATATCCACTTCCGGTTTCTTAATTTCTTCCAAACGGGTGGTGATAATTTCTGTTAAACTATTCTGTGGAACGGCGATTAATTTTTGCACATCGTCGACAGATTCTTTTACAGTAGCATTCAGATTCGTGATCAGCTCGTGACTGAATGGTTTGGGCTCTAATAACAAGATGTCCTTATCGGGAGCTGAAATAGCTTCTAATTTTTTATTCACAAGTATTTCAGACTCATCCATTACGACTTCCGAGGTATTATCGGTTACCGTGGTATCTGTAGTAGATAGAACATTAGTAACATAGGATTCGGCTTTACCTGTTTCAATTTTATCCGCTGCAAACAATGGGACTGTATGCAATGTTTCATCTTTTGGTAAGAGAACCTTCTCTTCGCCAAGAGGGGAACTTTCACTGATCTTTAAATTGTCTTGAACAGTATCGCCGGTCTTATCCAGAACTGTAGTTAGATTTGCACTTCGAGAACAGTTTTTTAGGACATCAGATTCCTTAGAATCTGTTAAACTCACAGGTAGAGCGTAATCGATGCTATGATTCATCAGATCCGTTCTAGCAGTGATGTCACCGGCGTCTTTTACATCCAAATCTTTTCCAAACCGAGGTATTGATTTTAAATCTATCTTGTCATCTGCTAATAAAGAGACACCAGAGTCTTCTTTGAATCTTTTTGGATGGTGAACAATCGGAAGTTCTTCCTCAAAAAGCTCATCTTTAGTTTTGCTGATGTTCTTAGCATTTTTCATATCTGGTTCTAAAGAATGTTTCGCAGCAATTGTTAACGGCAATGGTACGATGCCCGTCTCATGTGCATTCACTACTGCATTCAATTCTTTCTCTGATAGCTGATTTTCAAGACAGTCTTCCCTTTCGTGTAGATTTGATATTGTACTGGTACTAAAACTTTCGTTATGTTCTATTCGACTTGTTTCCTTTGCATCTTTTAGTGTAAGTTCAACAGGATCTTCTTGTATATACTTTTCATTACGTGTTTCTTCCATTTTTGAATGTAAAGCATGGTCTTCTTCAGTCTGTTTCCTATATGTCTCGTGAACATTTTCCAAAGATCCGATTTCTGAATCTGTTCTCTTATACTCGTCTGTTGCGTCGATCTTAGATGTTAATTCCGCATCTGTAGCAGTCGGTTTTACATCAAATGATTCACCTGCGATTGCGATGTTTTCTTTGGCTTCTTCCATGTCTTCAATTATCTGCAAAGTCGAGTTCTTTGGTTTGTTGGTTTCCTCAGATCCAGATGCAGCTAATTTCGCAATGTTCTCTATTGTTTCGTTTCGTACATCAGAAGCTGTGGAGTCGACGTTTTCATTAGACATGTTTAACCTTGACGAATCACCTCCAACTATTTCTTCTCTTATTTTTGTATCGCTAACTTGCATTTTTAATTCCGACATCTTTTCAAGATTGTAATTCAGAAAACCGGCGTTCAATCCTGCTGAAATTTCAGTATTTGCTTCCACTTTGACCCCACTTTTGTCCACTTCCAGAAAAGGATCTTGTTCTTCTTTTTCCAATAATAATGTGCTAATACCCTCGTCATTCGACTCTTGTGAATTAGATTTAACATCAATAATGTCATTTTCAAAAACATCATCGCTTTCACAATCGCTGCTATCATAATTAGCCACCAGTGATTTATTATCTTCAGCACTTGTATCCTGCGTCAAATTTTCAACGGTATCCTCGGTTTCAACATCTTTGGATTCTACTGTAGATGTATCGACAGGCTCGATTTCAGACTCTAGTGCTTTGGGTGAATCATCTTTTATCAATGCTGATTTATCCTCGTTATCAAGCTCCACTGAATCTATTTTGGCGCGAGTTATATCCTGACATTTATCTTCATTTTTTTCAGCCTTAAATGAATCTGTATCTGTAATATCAACTGCCAAAGATGTGGCAGGCTCCTGTTCAAGATTGTCACATATATCCTGTATATTGAAAGAAGATTTACCGATTTTTCCATGAGACTTTTGGTCGGCATCACTTTTTTCAGAACTCTCAGTAACTGCTGGTAGCTTCGAATCTACAATGATACTTCTGGTAGGGGAAGTAGCCACAGAATCAACGACTTGTCTCTCTCCATCCATTGTTACATGCTCGTTTGGAGTCGATTCTTCGTTAGTTGCATCTTTAGACGATTCGTTGGAATCATACATCCTATCGTCAATCACCATAGCTTCATTAGAATCTTGATCTGCGGAGGAACTTGGATTTTCTGAGGCTGGATTGCAATAGTCATCAACAATATCTGTCAGGTTAGATGGTTTAGATTCACTTCTGCTTTGAATCGTGATTCTTTCTGGGGACTTTGATATATTTGTATCGACAATAGCTGCTGGTGTTATTTGGCTGAAATGAAACTCTTCTTTTTTCGATACAGGGTCTTCGCTCTCTTTTACTGCAGATGTTTTGTAGGAATACTCTGTTGAAGGCTTTAAATCTTTGCCTTCTGAAAAAATTGTGCCAGTGGGGGTGTTGATATTGGGATCGAAATTTGAAATTTCGTTGACTGCAGTGTCTTCTGTTAGTCTAATTTCTTCCTTTGACTGTTTTACTACATCATATTCAGCATCTTGTGATTGCTCATGTCCTACACTATTATCCAAAAGCGAGTATAGTTCTCCTCTGCTTTCCTCCGAGACACCAGAAATAGGTTCTGCAGTTTTTGTAAATGAGGAAACATTTTCTGATTCTGATATGTTATTTGCTGAAGAGGAAGCAGCTAGATTCAGAGAAGAAATAGGTTGTTCTGGAGAACTTTCTTCAGCCTGCTCCTTACTTTCTTGAAAAAGTATTTCTCCCTTGAAATTGGACGTTTTATCATCAGTTCGTATTTCCTCTTCTTGTGGTGAGTCCTCACCCTCTCGGTCTGCGATAATTTCTTTAGGATGTATTTCTTTATCTGTATCAACGAGTGGTTTGACTGCCTCTAAACTGCCACTTGGTACTTCTTCGTCTTCCACATGAATTTTCTTGTTCTGGTCGTACTCTGAATCGGAACTAGATTTCAACAATTCATCTTCGTTGATGGATGTATTAAGTTCCTGGGATTCAGGAATATCAGAAAACTCTGCTTCACTTGTAGGTTCCAACAATTTTTCTGCGTTAGATTCTTCTACTTCCAGTTTATCCGGTTGGTCCGCTTTTGTTGGTGCGTCAATGACACCGGCAAATATTTCTGTGTCCGAGCATGTACGATTTTCCGCTTCAGTTCCTGGAGAAGCAGGACTTTCACTTTTTTTTAAAGTTAGGCTGTCTGCTTCAGTATCTAATTGGTGCTCCTCTTCTTTTTTCTGATGATCTGCATCTTCAATTTCTAACTGCGCAGCTGCTTGTTCAACTGATTCAGTTTCGATCGGAGAATCAGAAACTCTTGCATCCTCAAGTAAAGCGTCAGCTACATCATTGGATTCTTGAGCATCGATTAAAGAATCGGAGGACTCCTCAAGAATTTCATGTTCACTTGAAGAACTCTGAATGATACCGGTACTTGTTCCAAGAACCTCAGGCTTCTGGTGGACTTCTACAGAACCAGTGGAAGTCTTGTGATCTTCAGCTTGAGTAGAATTGGAATCAATTTCCTTAGAAACACTTTCTGCTTCAGATAATTTTGGTACATCAGTGGACTTTACTTCACTTTCTGAGGTAGCTATGCATTCACTTGACTCCTGGTCTGGCCCGCTATCGAGTACAGAAACACTATCATGTTCTAATTCAACTGATCTCCCTAAAATTTCACTTTCAGGTACATTCGTTTCAATTTCAGAAACTGCTAGTTTTTCAAACTTCTCAGTTACTGGTGTCGAATCTATGGTTTTTGTGGTTGATACAACTTCAGCGTCGGTAACATCAAGCGATTCCTCAAGATTTTCATCACCTCCAGAGATTGTATCTACAGGGTTTTCCTGACATTCATTTTTAGTCACAGGAACAGCTAGATCTTCAGACGTTCCACAAACTGGTATAGAGTCTATAGATTTAGAAGCACACTCGCTAATTACTTCTTCAGAAACAATCGGTCTATCAGGAATTTGCTGCTCATTGGGTGGCAGCACTGTAGAATTATCTTTATCAGGATCAACTGGTTTTTTTATATTAACCGTTTTGGCCAGGTCATCTGCCAACTTCGCAATGTTCTCGTTTTCTGTCTGCTGCGTATCCATTGTAAGAGAGTCATCAGCTACAGGACTCATTTGTAGGGCTTCAGATTTTGAATCAGTTATTTTGGAATCAGTGGTATTTTCTGCAGGACCACCTACATCATCTTTAGCTTCCTCTTTTTTCAAATTATACGAGACGCAATTGGGACCAAAAAAGAATCTTGGTGGAGACTCATGCGAAGCACTAGCATCCTCTTTATCTGGAAGTTCTGAATTATCGGAAGATTTTTGATCGGTGGACCGAACTGTTGAAGTATCATCCGCACTGTCTCTCTCAGTCGAAGTATCTGCACTCGGCACAGCAAGCAAACCAGGAAGGATGGCTTTGATGAGTGCTGCACCTATCGACGTTGACGAGTCACGCCCGCATGGCTCCTCAACCGTTAAGGAAGTAGATTCTGGTGGCAATTCTTGGGGTTTGTCTAATTCAAAGGTACGAGATGAAGTCATATCACAGCTCTCTGTTTGTTTGCTTGACTCTGAATCTCCAACCTCATGATCTGAGTTAGTTAGCAGACATTCCGACGCTACAATGGATTCTTTTGTACTCTCCTGTGCTAGGGGCTGCTCGACATTCTTGCTTCCTTTACAATCATGCAAAGAATCATTGAAAAGTTGTTTTTTCGAAAAATCTACCGTAGTTTGGAGACTGTGGCTATCTTGTTCCACATGAGATACTTCTGCTGGTCTTCCCACATCCCATCTAGATAACCTCTTCACCGGACTACCGGTAGACTTGGTGAACACTTGAACTCCGAGCGTCGGCTTAAATTTAGTTTTATCAGACTCCAAAGAACCTTTACCTGTTTCGGAAGTTTGGGTAACTTCAGTTGTACTAGTGGCAGGTTCGGAATAATCCTGAATTGCCTGCGAGCTTGACAGATTTTCTGCTTCAGATTCCAGTAAAGCTTTATTCATTGCATTGCCTTCCCTCAAAGTTTGGCTATCTGGTTGATCAAGGCTTGACGAACTGGTGGGTTTATTGTCGCAGCTCTTGCCATCTTTTTCTTCCTTTGGTGTTTCATCCCCTGGATTTCCTGTTTCACATTCACAGCCCTGTCCTTCACCATAAAAATATAATACAGGTTCCTCAATGGTTTCTCCAATTTCAGGATTAACCGCGTCACAGTCGCTTCCTGAACCTTCACCCTGTACCATCATAATTGGTTCTTCGATCGCCTCACCAACTTCATCTTTCCAATTATTTCCAAGCATTGACCTTTTGTCAATGGTTCCTCTGATCGGTATTACGTCGGCATGAATTCGCTTTATTATATCTTGTGGCACATCTTCATCTTCTAATGGTCGTTTCGTGCCACCAGCACCCATCCGAGTCATATTCAATTTACTTGGATCTGAAAGCAGGCTGTAATTAGACATCCGGTGCTCATCTGCACTCGATAACCTGCCACGATATGCTGGTGGTAGATCGTAATTGGTAAATGGTAACTGCGGTAAAGTTTGTCGCTTGCTTAAATCAGCTGGCATTCCATGACTACGAGATGTAGTTCGGGCATCAAAGGGTATACCAGATACATCTGGCCGACTGGATTTCCGTGTGCTCAGATCCATCTCTCTGTGTTGAAAATCTTGAGGCCTGTATCCAGGCGATGGTATATCTGTAAGTTTACCAGTTTTGCGACTGGATAAATCGATCCCAGAAAAATCTACAGGTCTCTGACGATCTCCCAAGCTCTCCCAGCCCCTAGGTGACGTGGATAAGTCCATTCCTCTCTGGCTTCTAGACACAGCAGATTTTTCATTCTGGGCTCTAGGAAAATAATCTTTTATTTGCCGGTCTTCTTCAGGGCTAGTAACAATTCCATGAATGCCGCTAGACCTGGCTAGATTTTCGGCTATTCTCTCCAGGGATTTTGTCCCACTAGGTTTTTCTGAATGTAACTTGATTCGGTTCGCAGCTAGCTTGTCGATCGGTGTCAACGAAACTTTATTCTGGGTTTGTTTTTGTTCTCCTGATGGAAAGAAGATGTTACTTTTGCTGGGCAAATTTTCACGAGGTTTATTCGCTTCGTTGAAATCTTCACGTGGAATTGGTTTTGTCACAGGTATCACTGTTATTCCAAACGGAACTTTAACATCCAGTTTTTTCTCCTCGACTGGTTTTGTCAAATCTGCAATACTAACGACTTTGATTGGAGACGTTTTTATCACGGTTGTTTCAATAGGCTTCATTTCTAAACTTTTCACTGCTGATTCCGGTACCACTGATTTGGATGGAATCTTTTCTCGAAGTTCGTTGGAATGATTAGCTTCGGATGTCGCAGCATTTTTCGGTATTTTAGGTTCGAATGAATCGGAAGCTTGTAATGTCGGTGTTGTAGCTATGACTTGTTCTTGTGGCTGCTTTGTAAGATCTTGTAATTGCACGTTCTTTTTCGTCACAGGTACCGGTGGAGTAACTTCCGCATCTTGAGAGTCCTCTTCTGAAATTTCTTGTGAACTTTCTTCGTTGCTAACGTCTCCTTCTTCGTCTTCTGCTTCATCATCATCATCATCTTCATCATCTTCATCTACCTCTGCCTCCTCTTCTTCTTCTTCCTCTTCTCCCTGCTCATCTTCCTCTCCCTCTTCTTCATCCTCATCGTCATCCTCATCGCCAACCTCTTCACCCTGACTATCTTCATCGTGTTTTTCCTTTGCTTTCACTGAAGCTATGTCCACCCCATTTGTAGTATTCTCTCTATTTTCATCCTCAAGACTTGGCGAGCTCGTCACTTGACCAGTATCAATTATTGGCTTTTCGGATATTTCAAGACTATTGCTGTCTTCGTTGAGCGGTATATCACCCGCTTCTCCGTTTGACAAAGTACTTATTAAATTCACTACGCCCTCACGGTCCCTGGTTGAGAAAACATAATTCAGACTCAATCGAAATGCATATAAAATAGTCATACGAGACGCATCTTTTCCAATACCATGCACATCTTGGACTGAGTGAAATGATGCTCTGATATCTATTAACTGAGAAACGAATAGCTCAACTTACTTGGCAACGAGCTGCCAGCTCTCTTCGTCCAAATCTTCACGATAAACTCTTATGTTACAATCTTCATCCAGCTGGCACCAGTAAGCTAATCCACATTTATCTCGTCCCAGTGGTTCTACTCGTAACTCACTAGCAGCAAGCTTGTTAACTTCATTTTTGAACCTCTGGTTCAGATCAAACTGCGCTTCCAGAAGAACCTATATCAATCAGTCGCAATTAAATCTCAGAGTTTAAAAATTCAGATAAATTGAACAATAAACAAAATACCTTCAAGAGGCGTAATTTGACTGCAATTCGAGCTTTCTTGTAACCAAAACGCTCTAGTTCCCATCCATCCTGGTTAGAATATGTGTGGCAGAATTTCACTAAAGCCCGTTCCCATTTTTCCACAGATACAGTCTTACGAGTTTTCCTTAATAGCTTGACGTGAAGATCTATCAGCTGCTGCGGCACTACAATATCAGGTATAGCGGTCAGTAGGTATTGTTCGTATTAAAATTCTAGAGCAGATAACTTTGGAAGGGAAAAAATGTTTCAGTTGATCTTATCGTTGATAACAAACAACAAGAAGCGATATAAATGATTCCAACAATCAAACTCAGTGCTTAGAATCACGTTTAAATGAACGCAATTGCGATTGTTTTAACCAACAAAAAGTAATAACAATATAGAAACAAATTTCTTATCTTGCGTTCTAGTTCTGAATTTTATCACGTGTGATCCATGGAAAATTGAAGGATGGCAGCACGGTAGAAAATAATAAACAAGAAACAAATAAAATCCATCTGTCAATACAGGCGGCAATTTTCGCGGTTAACAATTATCGCAGAGCGTTAAAACCAAGTAGAAGTAAAAAATTTGAATGAAGGGATGAACTATGGAAAGACAAAGCTGACCAAAACAGTAAAATGCCTAGGCATAGACGCTCAATACGTATACTTGAAAGCAAATAAAACGTTAGAGATTTTATAGAAGTAATTGCGAGTCATTAATAAAATTCCCGCGTTACATAAACCTGACTCACCTTCTTGCGCGTTTTCAACCATCTCTTGAAGTAACGCGATATCCGGATACTCGACGCCGCATGATTTACCGAAACACTCAAGGAACGAGCAAATTACCGCGAAATTTGGGTCACTCACGCAGGAGGCTTCGTTATCCGACGCCATTTTTCTGCCGCTTTGCGCTTTGATCGCCACTGACGTGCTGTACTACGCTAGGCGGTCTGTCGACTTCACATTAAATAGGAACATTAGGACGTCCGTTAAAACGAACGTTCTTATCCAACCATCGAAATAATTCCTTCACCTCACACCACTATTCCACCCCCACGATCCACGATCACCTCGCGAATACCGCAAACTTCCCTGACCTCTTCGTTTACTATCGTTGGATTTAGGAAAATAAACGGGATATAAACGGCGACCACGAGCCTCCGAAGAGGTGTGCGGCGGGTTTGGGGGATTTAGGGGGTGTCGGAATGAGGATGAAGGGGCGGGGGAGGAAAGGGAAAGAGGGAAGGGGGAGCCAAAACACCAACGCGTACTAATCAAATAACACTTATTAGAATCATTTTTATGTACCTTTACATAAAAACACCATTCCCGAAGCGTTGGTCCATGGGGCTTGTTAGCAAAGTTTTAAAAGTAATCCAAACGGTTGTAATCGACGCACGATAGCAGTTTTTCACTCTATTATGTGTTGTACTTTGCGTATTATTTCACCCGCACTGAGAAAGTTTGATGGCATCACCTCACGGGATAACTGTTTGCGGTTAAATTTAGTTGAAGAAAAACTACCGCGAGCATCGGAAGTCACAGTCATCGCCAGTTTTGGGTTTTCAGATTAATCCTTTATCGAGGATCGCAACCGAAATTATCAGCAAACCATTGCCATGAAATTAAAGTAGCGATGAAGAATCTCCAACTATTAATCCGTGTAGTCGTAGAATAGAAATACACAAACGTAACAGAAAGCAGCAACGAAGTGTGCAGTAATCATTACGACACACCACTTCTTAATCACTATTTACTTTTATCACTATACTTGTAGTACTAAAATTAATACACTCCACTGTTACTCCGCAACGCACATGCATGTATTTCTTTTATAGCCATCGGTGATATCGTTAAATTACTTCTCACTTATTTTATCCTGTTAGTTTATAAACAGTGGTATTTTACGCTCATCTGAAAGAGTCGTCGTAAGTGAGGACGCCTTGCTCGCGTTTCTTGATGCGCGGCATCCCTACTCATAGCCAGCTCACGTTTACTTGTCGGCAAGCGAACCTAGACAGAAAAACAATCATAATGCCCTACACCTATTATACATGTCGACAACGGTATGAGTCGATGGTATGCAGTTTGCGAAACACTGTACGGCTATCCTATGAACTAGCATACTAGTTTGTTTGTCATGTCGTGCCATCTCTGCAATACAAATTCAAACTTCTAACAACAAAAGTAACTTCTTGGGTAACTTCGTTGACGGAAGCAGACACAAGATCCTATATTCTTCAATCAACGGTAACTTCTTCAACACGTGCGCCTGTATTTGGAGTCTTTAAACTACTTTTACATTATTTTTCCCAGAAAAGTAATTTACGTGGATGATTTTTATGAAAATAAAAACCACAAGACAATAGGAGCAATGGAATATATTGAGGAAGCAGATATCCACAAGGATATTGTGGCCCAAATGTATGTAGATGAAATATCATTTTAACCAAAAAACCACTCACACTGAAGTTTTGTTATGTATTTTTCAGCTTGTGCTGCGAATGTGGAGTACCGATAGCACCGAACCCAGCAAATATGTGCGTTGCATGCTTACGAACTAGGGTTGACATCACCGAAGGAATTCCAAAGCAAGCAACTTTGCATTTCTGCAAAGGATGTGAGAGGTAAGAAGACCTGTTGCAGAGGTTGATAAGAAGGTTCCGCTGCTATTGATACGGATGAAATTGCTTAACAGGTACTTGCAACCTCCTGCAGAATGGATACCAGCTGCTTTAGAATCTCGGGAGCTGTTATCCCTGTGTTTGAAGAAATTGAAAGGACTCAGTCGTGTTAAATTAGTAGATGCAGGATTCATTTGGACAGAACCCCATTCGAAGAGACTCAAGGTGCAATTGTATACATTTGCTGCCCAATCATTAATCGATTAGTTTATTTGGTACCGCATATACTTTATTCAAATATTTAAAATCAGGTGAAATTGACCGTGCATGCCGAAGTGATGGGAGGTACCGTTTTGCAACAAGTATTTGTTGTGGAATATGTAGTGAGTGGACAGATGTGCGATGACTGTCATCGCAGTGAGGCTCAAGATTATTGGCGTGCATCGGTATGTTTGATATTTACTGTTCAATAAGAATTTCTTTGTAGAACAGTTATTATTTATGAATTACTGCTGTACACTTATTTTCTTCAGGAATGGTATAGTTCTGTTTTTTTTAGGTACAAGTTCGACAAAAGGCAATCAATAAAAAAACATTCTTTTACTTAGAGCAGCTGATTCTAAAGCACAAAGCCCATGATCAAACGTTAGGCATCAAGCCTATCCACGGTATGGACATAGAATCCTAATATATTATTTTATCACGTGCTGGTTTCAGTATTTGTCCAAATGATGTCGATTAATGAAATATTTTTCTCGTTTAGATGGGCTAGACTTTTTCTATGCTAATGAAAGTTCGGCTAGAAAGATGGTCGATTTTCTCACGGCAGTTCTACCCTGCAGATATCAACATTCTAAAAAATTAATTTCTCATGATATTCACAGTAATATTTATAACTACAAATTTACGTACAGGTAAGGGTATGATCAATCATAAATTATCTCAAAACTATAACTTTTTTGAAAAACTAATGTTTTTATCATTTTTTTTATTGTTACAGCGTTGAAATTGTGCCGATTTCGAAAGATAGCCTGGTGTGTCTACCCAAAAAACTAACTCAACATTTAGGGGGTATCAGTCCGATCTGTTTAGTTTACAGAACAACGAGTTGCCTTCATCTGATGGATGTTTCATCAGGACAAAGTAAGTGCCTGGCAATAGAATTGATATTGGCCATTCAACGAGAGCATTTTGGACTGACAAAAAATTTCCAACAGTTGCAGAAGTTAATGCTACCATTTATTGGCGATATCCATTCAACAGCATTTGTAACCCAAAACAGCTAACGGAGTATATAATAATGGACATTGAACCAATAAAAGATAGTGAGAAAAAAATTTTCCCTGGTCAAGGTGCGGTTTCTAACAAGGTGAAATCAATTGATTCCGTGGATTCGTATTTTAATTATAATCGCGCTTAGTTCTTATCTTTATTTTTTCTTTCTCCATCTTACAGCACGTTGTAGCGGATGTATGGATTGTCAAAGCTTCGGAGTTGGGAATAAATGAGAACACCATTCATACACGAACCCATCTAGGGCATGTTTTAAAACCTGGGGATTCTGCGCTAGGGTATGTTCCCCTAGTTCTTAATTTTAGTTAACAATTGGCCTTTTTTTCATCAATTAAAATCAAATAAATATTTTTCCCTGTACTATTTTGAATTGTAGATAAATTGTTCATAATAAATTGTTATTTCAGGTATGCTGTAGGCGACAGCAACATAAATGACATGCATTTTGAGAAACTGAATCGAGATATCATCCCAGATGTTATCATAGTAAAGAAATTCTACGGATACGATAAATCTGCCCGTCGCCGCGCCAGAATATGGAAGCTCAAGCATTTGGCTGAAGAAGTTGTCAGCATGAGTACCGAAAATAAGTAGGTTTTTTTTTCCTGATTTTATTGTATTCGGTTCGTTACGGTCGAACTACGTCTTTGATATGTACACAAAACGCGTTAATTCAATGCTATATCAAAAAATCTTTACAGTGAGTACAACGAGTTCCTGGACGAGTTAGAAGAAGACCCAGAGATGAGGCAGAATATAAATATATTCCGAGATAGTAGTAAGCAAATCCCAGTGGATACGGACGAAATAGACCCGACCATCCCACAAATTACGTTGGAAGAAATGCTCGATGATCTTGTGATCGATGACGCTGATATGGCAGAGGTTTACTAGCCATAACGACGCGATCCTTGTTTCATAAAATATACACAGTTTAAAAATGGGCGTAGAGTAACTGTTGAATGTAATCAAGATATTCAGTGGAAAATAAAAATTCAATGGCCCAATCAACTGTTCGCACGAATTTATAAATGTCATGCTGGAATAAAATCTCAGCGAATTGTAAAACTCGTTTCTTTTTTCTCGTTCAACATGAAAACAATAGTGGCAGGAATTTTTGTATAAAAATCATAATAATCATGTCCGCGAACGATTCATAACCGGTATTTCTTGTCCAATGATTTCTTCATGAATTTTATTATCTTACACCTGAATATCTATTCACGAAATGTTTTTTGGAAACGTTCAGATACAACGAGTGATAGCGGGAAAACACACGGCACACATGCCTGCATTTGAAGTTTTCGTAATCATACTAACGTATGACGTGAGTGAAGTTAAATGATCGATAAAATATAATCATTATGTTGACGTGATAACAATATTTATCACGGTTTTGCACGGACAGGTGGTACTATCAATTTGAAAAATCATCAAATTGGGTCGTGTTAGTAACATGATATGTTATGAAGGTAGAATAAAGGTGCAGAAGTAGTTGTGCACAAGGCTATATAACTTCATTCGAAGAATTAATCAGTGTCATATCATTAGTCAAGTCCTGGGTATTGGCGATCATATTAAGCCCAGATTTCACACCATCTCGTAACACCATGAGGCTGTTAGTGGTGTATATTGCAATTGCAACAACCCTTTTATTTGAGGGTGCTGCATCAAGTGCTTTGACAGAAGGTATAGTAATTTGATATGTACATTCATTTATTGCTAAAGTAAGAAAATTGATTTATCTGCTTATTTTAAAAACTCACCAAAGATAGTTGGATGCACGTGACGAAGTCTTTTGATACCCGAATATGCCAATTGTTGATTATCTCCAGTTTGTATACCATATTTTTTTGTGTCAGAGCATCTGTTGGCAGCGATTACAAATGAAATGGAAAAATGGATGAAGTTTGAAGAGCCCCGAACACTCGAAGAGCGTCTCAGTGAAATAGCTTTGCCAAATCCACTGCGGCTCAGTGAGGTTGAGAGTTTTATCGATGAAAGAGCAAATGTTATGTGCTCCGTATGCAAATCCCTGGTAAAAGTCATCATGGGTTACCGAAGGAATGGCATGGATGAGAAAAAAATAAAAAATGTTGTCATCGAGCTCTGCACTAAATTGAATCTACAGACAGAAGCTGTTTGTAGAGGAATTATTGAATTGAATGTGGTCAGTGCTCCTCAAAGACGAATGTTTCAATGCACTTTTGTGGTTTATGAGCTTACCCATGAGAATTTTTTGTTATAGCCTATCATCATGTACGTTATAGACAACAGACCAGATCTAGCAGCAGAATCTTTCTGTGGTGTAGCTTTGCAGAAAAATTCCTGCAGCCTAGAAGATGAGCAATTTGAATGGACAATCGATGTGGATGATGAAAGTTTGCAGTACATAAAAACAAATAAGAGCGATGAAACCATCAAAATTGTTCAAATATCTGATTTTCATTATGATCCAAAGTATGAACCTTACGGTAACGCCGACTGTCGTGAACCTACGTGTTGTCGTAAAGGACAGAATACAACAAATACCAGTGGAAAAGTAGCTGGATATTGGGGTGACTATAATGATTGTGATGTACCCTGGCATGCAATTGTAAACATTATCGATCAGATCAAGGAGCACGAACAAGTAGGTGTTGAATGTTTCTGATAGATTTGAAATTGGCCATACCTTAGATCACGTAACTTATTTCAGGATATTTCATATATTTACTATACTGGCGACATCATAGATCACGGTGTTTGGGAAACTACGCGAGCTACAAATATCGAAAGTATAAGTAAGAGCTACCACAAATTGTACGAAACTTTTGGGTCAGTGCCTATTTATCCTGTTCTCGGAAACCATGAACCCAATCCAATGAACGAGTGAGTTCAAAGAAATGTCTCAACCACCTATTTTGAATAATTTGGTCGGTGTACAATTAAACTCACGTATTTGTTTCATTCAGATTTGCACCCCCAGATGTTACGCAGGATAACTTATCTACATCATGGCTCTATAAAATGCTAGCTAATCTTTGGATTCGTTTTGGCTGGTTGCCAGAGTCTACTCGTTCGACGATACTTCAAGGTGGTTTTTACACAGTTTCTCCAAAAAAAGGATTCAGGATCATTGCTATCAATAACAACCTATGTTATATTTACAATTGGTGAGTGATCTCTGACATAACAGAAACTACAACAACAAACAATAAATGATGGATTAGTTGAAAATTTACCGATTACACTTCAGGTGGGTATTATATGAGCCAAAAGATCCCAGTGGTCAGCTAAAATGGCTAGTGGAAACTCTTCTAAAAGCCGAAAGTGACGGAGAGTATGTGCACATCCTGACTCATATGCCGCCAGGAGATCACTCTTGCCAATTCACCTGGAGTAGAGAATACCGCAAAATTATGAACAGATTTGCACACATCGTAGTAGCTGAATTCAATGGTCACACGCACAATGACGAATTTCGCGTGATTTATGATTTGAAAAATACAACCGAGGCAATCAGAGTGGCTTGGAACGGCGGTAGTGCCACAACTTACAGCAATGTGAATCCGAACTATAGAGTGTACACCGTGAATGCCGACACATACGTAAGAAAGATTTTATAAGGCCCAAGAGTGAGAGGTCTAAGGAGAGTAGGTCTATTTTCTATTTTCTTGTTACAGCAAGTAGAAGACGCAGACACCTGGATCTATAATTTAACTCTGGCTAATGAGACGCCGGACAAAAATCCAGTTTGGTTTAAATCATATTCTTTCAAAGAAGAGTACGAACTTGATGACCTTTCACCCACATCTATGAATGATCTGGTTCATCGTATGGCCCGTAATAATTCGATCCTGAACACTTATTACGCGTAAGTTTGACTGCTAACCAAATAGAGTATAAAATAAAACCCCGTTCGGTTTACCTTCACATAAAATATGATTGATTGTTATTTCTGCAGAAACTATGTTAAGCAAGGTGATCCTTCATTAGAAAGTGGCTGCAGTGAGAGTTGTCTCGCGACTCAATTATGTGATATCGTAACTTCAGCAGTACATGATTCTACCCAGTGCGATTACTTTACCAACTTGAACTAATACATAAAATTTCCACGTGAAAACATGCACGCTTTATGTATGTATCAAAGAATAAAAACTTGAAACTATAAATCAAGAAACTTGCACATCTATCATTTAGTTGTAATTATTGCCACATTATCAAAATAATGCCTCACTCCTCAGAATTATTTACTAATATGTACATATACTATACACGCGTGTATTCACGCACATGTAACAGAAAAAAAAACAGTTAAAATAATAACCAATTTGTACATACATTGGGATCTCCTATGCGATATAAAATTGTAATCAGTTAAAGAAGCACTACTTGATATCGGGAAGAGGTAGCCACTTGATATTTGGTTGCCACATTATATCCTCGCCGGATAAACTGTCCAAGTATTGAATCTGAAATATGATATTAATTTTGAGTAAAGACAAACATTAAGCACGGTTCAATTAATGATTGGGTCAAATAATTACCTGTTTTCTGACGTAGAGCACAAGCTTTTCCACGTACTCAGGATTATTGCACTCCAATTGAAATATTCGTCTCCATATTGCTCCCGCTAAGATTTTATCATCTCCGTTAACACCTTCGTCGTATCCTATTATAGCGCAATTGAATTGATCAGACAATTCCTTCACATGCTTTCTGAGACCCGATGAATTGTCAGGCTGAAATAATGCAAATGGTAAATCGATATTCGGAACCAGCGATTTAATATACATTTCTCAATAACTTACCCATAAAATTTTAGCTCTAGTAGCCACATCAGCCCACATTGCTTCGATCATACTGTTTCTAGTGTATTTACCATCTTCCCCCTCTGCCATTGTTCGTACCATGAGCATCCAAATATGTAGCTCAGTGATTAAAAACCATGTGAAAAATGTGTCTGCCAGTTGGAATTCTAAGAGTGGAAAATAGAATACAATATGGATAAAAATTTTATTCTGCTCTGACTTGGACTTTAAATCTTACCTGCTATAAACTTTCTATATTCGATATGATTCTGTATCGACTCATATAAGTAAGTGCCAGACCGCTTCAGTTTCTGCAAATAACAACAAAATAAGAACAATAATGTTGTTATCATCATAGCCGTAGCTGTTGAAAAATTTATCTGAACTCACTTATAGAAGCCTCACACCTCTATTCTATGGGTGATGAAATCAGTTACCTAAATGGGTAAATACTTACAGATTGATTAAACCAAAACAAGTTGTACTTCTTCATCATTTTCTTGACGAATCCTGGTTCAGAGACTGCTTGCTGCGCTGCAGATACACGTGACATTGTTTGGGTATGAACAGTCCTTGTGAAGGATGTCGATGCGGTTCGCTGTGCTGGTTCCAGAATGAATGAGGCTGGGGTGAATTGAGACAGGGTGGATCGTGTAGTGAGCAGGAACGTGGCGACCTTGAATAATAAGTTGAAGAAAGGGGTAAAGAGAAATATATAATTTGAACAGTGTTCATTAGAGCTAGTTCTTATTGTTAAATAGAGGTACTTCCTCCTTGGAAAATTTTATCCACGTTATAGGTTACTGAAGTGAAATTTTTGGAGAATACCCACCCGCTGCAACGAAGATCTTTTAGATAACGAATTCATTTTCTCATTTATTAAATTCACTATTATTCAGTATAAAATAATCCAAATAATCTGACGAACATTGGCGACTACTGCTGCATCGTGAGACGAAGTGCTGCCTATTTATTTCCGGCAAACGGTGAACGTTAGAACTTCGTCTAAAAATGGAGGTCAGCAAGTAATGAACTATATGGATTATAGTATTTATCTTATATTTCTCAGTTATTTTATTACGGAGTCATCTAGCGTGGATAAAATTTGGTAAATATAATTATATTAGAAATGCGTTTGGTGAATTTTCCAACCGATGAACTGATTTAAATACTTTAAATCGAAGGAGAGACATGCCATGTTTTTGGCCCCCTTAGATAAAGGGGAATTCCGAAGATTTTCCTAACAGATTCGATTTGATTTATAAGAACAAGAAAGTAATGATTTACACACGTTTACCAAACTCTGTTCAAGTTTTTTTCAAACGTCATTCCTACTAGCTCGTGATTCATTAACTCTGCACGTTATCAACTTCGTCGATGGACCATATAGGTGTACCCTTACAATCCAAAACCCATGCCTTTTAGTTTCTATGGCATCTGTTTTTTGTTGACTCAGAACTGATTTCACAGCTACCTCTTATTTGTCAGACTTATGAGATATCTTTTCATTTATTCGTCAACAACGAAACTGAAGGATACACACAAATCTTGCTGTAAAGTTCAAAAAAATGCAGAACCTAGTTTGAAGGTAGTTTCAACGATCGTCAGTCCTCACATGCCCTCCTTAGGCAAATATGTTATTTGTTCCATGTACCATGTACCATGGTTATTGTTATCAGAAAGATTCTCACCTTTGATTATGTTTATGGATATCTACTAATGTAGTAAAATATTACAAGATTATTAAATGTCAGAATAAACTACTTGTAACCGTAAAGCTTTGGAGCCATGTGATATCAAGGTCGGGATTACAATAGCGTGGATAGGGTGGTAATTGATTAGACTTTGGTTCACCTTGTTCGGCCATGGTGATGAGTTATTTGCACAGATTTATATTCTGCTCTTGGATATTCAAAAATAGGCCGTGTCCTCTAGCATTAAAATTATTGCGCTCGTTTCAGAAAATGAAGACTGTTAAGCAGAAAGCTAAAACAAAGAAGAACACTCCTAGATTTGGTAGGGTAAAATTCTCGAACAAAGATTCTTCAAATACTACTGGACCTGATTTGTCACAATTGCGTAAGCCTATAGACATCAGTGTGTCGAGTTTAATACAAGTCACTAAATTGCTCGAGACTGGAGGAGATGAGGTCCAGAGCGTTCTTGCTTATGAATGCGACGTTATTTACGAGTGCAGAATCTGCCGCAGCTTGTTCAGAAGCCTGGCCAACTTTATTTCCCACAAACGAGTGTACTGTACAGAAAAATTCAATGTTACACTTTGCAAAAAAACTCGCAAGGATCATACCGTAAGTTTATAACATGATTTTGCACCCAATTTTTATTTTCTTCCCATGATTGTTTTTTACATTCTGTTATAACGTAAGGAACTGCTTCCAGATATCCGAAGCGACGTTTGTTGAAGATCCTAGATCAATCGGGGATATTGGAACACAGGAGCATGATAATAGCATGAGAATACTGCGCAGTCAAGCCACTAGGAGCCTTCCAAAGAAAGATCTGACATCTGTTATTCACATGCTTCAGGAAAAACGAAACGATGATATTGATGAGAGTGATGACATTTCATTGAGTGCCAACAATGAGATTCGTAAGACTAGGTTGAAAAGTCTTCATGCTCCCACTCGAGCACACTCTGCCTCTGAAAAAGATCGAGTGCCACAGCAAATTGTCCTTGAACCAATAAATACGAGTAAAACTGCTGTTTATCAGACTGCCACCCAGCCAACATCATCGTCGTTAACATCAGAACACAACCGTATAACTGCTGATTTGATGAAAGCTCAGGTAAAAATTAAGAATCAATGATGTGTTCTTGGAGACAACTCATAAGAAACCATGTTATAGTTATTGGTGAATGATTTAATGCGTTAAGTGTTCGTTTCTTTAATTTTTTTAAGATAATGGAACTGCAAGAAATGATTGGCAAAAAAACTGCGATTCTTAATCCAGAAGGTTCTTCTGTGATTACGAATCAAATCGAAAAAAATAATGATGGGTCACAAATCAATGGCAGTGAGGATGATGAGGCATCAGTTCCAAACACACAAGACTCTCGTAATTTGGTGTGTTCAGTATGTAAGTATGACATATTCCAACGCTCACTTACACTCTCTGAAATTCTCGAATTTTGATTGATAATTTTCACAACATCCTTTACGTATTCAAGGTAACGCAAAGTTTGCTACAAGAAAGACATTAACCTTCCATATGAAATCACTTCATCTTGCATATCGAACATGGTATCCATGTCCTTGCTGCACTAGTGCGTTCGTCAATCCCTGGAGTGTGTACCGTCATCTGTGCAAAGGTAAATATGCTCACTTAGTGTTGTGAAAGATTATAGATCGTGATTGATGATGTTTCAACATTTTTAATGGAATTATTATTCGCAGTGCATAGGAAATCGAATGAGCAGGTGAGAAGGTTGCGAGCTCAGATACAAGAGAAAGCATTCCGAAAAGAAACTACTGGTGCTGAGGATATAGAGAAAGAAAATGCCTTGATCAAATCATCTGGCACAGGAAATCAGCAAACAGGCAATGATGCACAGGTGCAGTAATTTCATCTACTCTCGAAAATACGTTATGAGGCAATGAGTAATTGGTATTGGATTCAATAAACCACAAGCTGATAACCGTTATTTTTTTATTCACAGGACTGGATGGAAACTTTTGAGCTTGACCTCGATTTTCAGCGCTGTGGAGGTTGCGGACGTCGATTTGATAGAAAAGCAGCACTGAGTTCGCATTCTCAAATATGCCAAAAGCGAATAGCTGCCTGTAATGAACTAGCTGCAGCTAATAAAGCCAAAAAGTTACCAAAAACGCCCTCCTCCGAAAGCATCTCAGACGTCGATAACGCCTCACTTAAAGAGACGATGGAAAAATTGGCAATAAGGTCTCAAAGTCATAAGAAACAACTCTCTCGCCTGAACGATAAAAGAATTACCATGGGTTCGGCAAGGGCGAGTTTCACTGAAACACCTGCTGAAGTTACTGATACGAATGAAACGTCAATTCGAGTAGAGAATGTCTCCAGAATCAGTGATGCTGATTGGGAAATGATGGACACTAATACGGATAAAATTCCAATGAGCAGAATTTCGGCTTTACCTAATCTTGATTCGCTAGCCACAGATGTGAACACCATAACGCCTGCGGAAAATATATCGCTTCTTACAACAATACCTGATTCTCCTGAAATTATATTCACAAGCATCGATGAAGCCAGAACAGTCGCAGTCAGTTTTGGTACCAAAAAGAGGAAAGTGTCTCTCATAAATAACTCTAAGGACAGTCATGCAGGAATAGGTCAGTCTTCGGTCTCAGCAGAGAGTCTCAATTCCGTTGGAAGCTTGTCGAATAACGGAAATGAAATCAAAATAGATCATATAACGGTGATGGAGAACAGGATAGCAACAATAGCAAACCTGCGTAAATTGCAGTGCTTACCATGTCATAGAAAATTCACGTCAATGACAAACTTGCGCAGGCACATGGCAATCCACATCGGATGGAATCGATACCGCTGTCGGCTCTGCGACTTTAAATGTTTTGCCAAATGCGATTGCGTAGCGCATTGTAATAAAATGCATGACGCTAAAAACACCCGAGCCATAATTGCAGATATGGTAGTACAGATTCCCCCAGACCAAGATGCTCTGTCCAAAGAAATCGTAATGGATATCCCCAATTCTTACGACGTTAATTCAGATTTGGAAGTGATTGAAGTCACCGACCCCTCACCGATATTGGTAGATGTTACCGAGAGTTCATCCAGTTTTAATGATACTACTACTCCACTCGATACATCTAAAGAACTCAATAATGCATCAGATGATAAATCCAGTCCTGGTAAGAATTTGTTATCTCACTTTACCTTGGAAATTTTTGAATGTTTTGATAGAATTTTTTTCTCATAGAGACTTTTGTCTATTCCTCAGATGGCAAACAGCTGGAGGAAAAATTTGACGATGAGGGAAAATCACATGAATCACGTAGCAGATTGGACACAGACCCAGATCTCCGCAAGATGGTGATGGAGGTGATCTTTGGTACTTCAGAAGTTGATTCAAAATCCGCAGCGAAGAGCGAGTCTCGAAATCCGAGTCCATCAGAATCTGGAAGTTGTCACTCCACGGCCAGCTCACCTGCAAAATCGAACGAGAGTCAAGAGTCAATATCTTCTAATAACGATAGCTTGGGCCAGAGCGATGTTAGTGCCAGTAAGCTAGAGGAAAGTCGTCCTCAACGTCCCACTCGCAATCGCGTTAAGCCCGTCAATGAAGATTTTATTTACGATTTAAAGGAAGTGATTCGAAAGGAATCTGCCATTAACAGAGCGGCGGCGATCGCTGCTCAAAAAGTGTGGAAAAAAAAACAATTAAATCAAGTGCAGCAAGTGCAGCAAGCGCATCAAAGTGCTGCAGACAACGAATATAGTGGAGAGAGTAAATTAGAAACAGAAGTCCCTGAACTGCAAAAATTATCAACGGCATGTAAATTATCTTCCTCAGCATGTGAAGGAAAAGGCGAATCGAATAGTTACACTACTAAATTCTCTTTGAGACAGGCCGAAGTTAAATTGCATTCTCTAAATGAGAGCGCAACAAATGAAATCATGAAAAGTACGAAAATCTCAGTTTCTAGCCAGAAATGAAATTCATTCCACCCCGTACTTTTTAATCAATTTCGAACGCTAATCCAGTTATATTTCGATGAATTTATTGAGTTGTTTGATTTTGGAATTCTTCGAAAACTCTGTTCAACTTTACTGACAGAGACTTGAAAAATGATGGAGAATTCTATTTGATATATCGGTGAAGTTTGGAGTAACGTGATTATGGGCGATAATTCTAACAGAATATCGAAATAATGGGATTTCACTCATCCCTATAATTGAAACGGAGTTAAAAAATAAAAATTTCAAATGTATGTATCACAGATGTATAAAATACAGGTGTATGTTGTATTTTAGAATAATATACGTTTCCGATTACACAAATATTTTTGTATTCTGACAGCGGGCAGATCCATCGAAAAATTGTCCAGCGTGCAACCAAATTCTTTGTCAACTCTGCGCCGATCTATAAAGAAGATCTGTCTTATCACCAGTCAGTTAAAAGGAGTGAGCTGATCTTGAACTTGCATTTTGTTTACTAAAAGAGAAAAAAATAGCATCTATCTCCAAGGTCTCACCGCACAAATGCGACTGTATCAAAATCGCGTCCGTCTGAAAATAACAAGAAGCTAAAGGCTTGGAAAAGCCCTACTTAAATACATTGGATAGCTTTCGCGGCGTCCGTTCACGTAAGATACAAATACTCGAGCGTTATTTTCGCGTTATTTTTAACTCGCGTATTTCGATTCCGATCTAAAAATCAACTCAAAGTTTCGAGTTGCCTCTTCTATTCGGTATTCTACCAGTCCACAACAACCACCTGTAGTCCGACATCCCATTGTCCTTGTCGAATTGCATGTGTTAATTATGAATTGCAAATTGTGATTTCCACTCTCCGGTAGATTCTTCTCACCGCCTCTTTAGGTCGGTAAGTATCTAATTATAAATCATTACTTCATCAATGACATACCACCTATTCGATATGAATTACAATACTCATTCTTATGCATTCTGTGCCATTTTGATTGATCAGCTTCCTATTTGATAACGTTGCAAAATTTGAATTCAGCAGACATTTCGTTTGCCGTACAAAGTTTTCCCGTCGTATTTATAAAAAGTTTTCAACAAACATTTTCACATCGATTCAACGAATAATTTGGCATTCTACTCGTGAAAAATTTGATTTTTTCTATTGGTTTTTTTTCATAAACATATTCTAATTGCTCCAACTGAACGCTCATTACGTGGAAGGGAATTCCACAAGATTTGAACTTCGTTTTAGATTTTTTCAACGAGTTCTAAAAAGCTTTTCTCAAAGACTTTTGTAGTTTTACAACGAGGACACCGTGTGTATGATTATCCCCGGTTTCGTCCTCGGCGTCGCGGCGTCGGCGTCTGCAGCAAGTTGTTCTAAAAAGTTTACTGCACATCGTCGTCGGTTGGTGTCGTCCCGTCAGTTAAAGTTCGGTATTCAGTTTTAGTCGCGCCGAGGCATCCGTCGAGGAGGGCTGCAACAAATTTGCGCGCGATAAGACGGGCGGCAAAACGCGAATGTGCGTGAAAGGCAGACTTGTTGAAGAAGGCAAAAAAAGGGAAAAATCAACCGGGACGCGACGTTCTGAAATTGTGAAATTTTATACAATCGACATTAAAGCGGCGTTGTTAAAACCGTTTCTGAAACGAGGGAGATGATCTGGACCGTTGTCAGTGATGCTGCGCAGACACTGTGATACTTTATAAAAATAAATAACACGATTTATCGTGAATATTGAAGTGTAATCGTGTGTGAAGAAAAAGAAAACAACTTGGCGGGCTACTTGTAAAGATAGTGCAATAAATTATCATTGACATTATAATCACCATCGCGTTTTTCGGGGAATAAATTATAACTCAACGGTCTCCGTCGATATTCGTGGTAAGGTTTTACATGCGAACATTAATTAGACTATACTTTATAGATATTTACTTTGGATTCGAACCAATAATACTGCATAAAACGATCAGAGACTGTTGCGAACATTTTACGCTCATTATCAAACCGAGTTCCATTTCATCTATCCATAAGTTGCTTCCACCAAGAGTACAACGAAAATGTTCGATTCTTTTTCTCTGTAAATATTATCATTTCAAATTTCTTCGCACTTCGCAATGCAGAACAGTTCTGATGATACATTTTTTTTTTTTTTTACCTCGCGCATTTGAATGCAACAGAGAATTTTTTTTACTCAATCTTATCGTATCACTTTAGCGTTGCGAACTTCAACCTCATGATTTTTCGGCCGTTGATTACGTCTCTCAATTAAACTAGGTGATACACGTATAATATTCGACAAACCCCAGTGTTCTCTGATTACAATATTCAATGGCAGCTATACCACTTGTTACTACCGAGAACGTAAACCGACACGTTTCAAGACGTCTTTTTCTATTCCTCTTTTCATTTTTCGTTTTCCTGCGCAAGTGTATTTTCAAATAATTGCAACAGTAAATAGACATACGTACATGCTTACTTATATTCATTATACGCAGTCGCAGGATGCTGTACGGCAAGATCATATCAATTAAATTGGCTTCAATATGGGCACAGACCCGATAGCGTGTGCAGTATGTAAAAAGATACGTTTCTCACTCGGTAATCGCATGTGGCCGTTACTTTTTTCTCTGCCTCTTTTTTTTTTTTTTTTTTTTTTTTCAACTTTTTCATCACGAATTTAAACGAGAATCGGTTTGAAAAATCTCCTCGATCCATTTTTCATTACGATAAGTACGACAGTTATGACGAATACCGGTGGGACGTGTTATAACGTTGAAATTTGAGACCACAATTTTCTTCGGAATATACGCATACTTTCCCGGTTCAGATTTCCTCGAGTTTCTTTGAAAAGTAGCGAAGAGTACACACGGTTCATTGTGCAGTAGTATTCAGCAATTACAGTTGCCGTGTACGACGCTTTTACTGCTTGCATGTACTCATAACTATTTATGCCTATATTAGTTATTCTACAGTTATATGTATACGGTTAATAACTACCGACTCTGTACATATCGTATATACGCGTATACGTATATGTATATAATGTACATACTTACATGTATATACTATTAATAAGTATATAGATAGTAAACAAGTATTACAGATATATGATAATCTTGTTCATTGGATCCTAGCTTCGACTTTTAATAGTATGGCGTGCGAGGATGGATTTCATTGTCAAATACCGGCTGTGTACGCTCACAGTTTTCTACGGTAATCGTAAAAAGAGAAAAAGAAAGAAATAAATAAACAACATAACAGATCGATCGATTGGAGATCCTTTTTTTTCAACATGTGAAGCCATGTGTGATGAAAGGTTACAGGTATACCACCTCTGGTTAACAATCGATGATGAAATCGTTCGCGGTAACCTTGAATTTCAGCAATACTTTTTTTTTTACAAATCAACGGTCATCCTATGTTCTTTCGTTCGAGTTGTTTTTTTTTTTTTTTTTTTTTTTTTTTTTCTTCTTATTTAATCCTTAGCTCTTATATTCGAATTTTGAATGCCCGGAGTAGCCGTATGAACGATTCCTTTAATCCGTGTGGACGTGATTCGTTGAAAGCAGTATTCTTCGTTCCTATTAAAACTTCTTTTCTAAAGGCACAAGCGAGTAGATTTTCATAAAACTAAGAGCTCCGGCCGCTATGCCTATTATTTAACTCACGCTTCGTCGACTACTCCGCTGCCGCTGTTCAATGTTCACATACAACATACGTATTACGTTGGACGTATATCACACACACACTGTTTTCTCAGTAGTATTTACAAACGCGAAGATGCGTAGAAATAGGCGTAGCTGTGTAGTATTGAAAAAAAAAATAAGTAATAAAAAAAAAAAAACAAACCCCACACGTAACGAACACGAAAAGCTCCTCTTCGCATGCATTAAATATACATAGAGTTGGAAGAAAAAAAAATAAATGAAAAAAAAAATAAAAAAAATTACACTCACAACCAGAAGTTGTATACTATTATACATGAAACATAAAACTTGACTGGCCTTCAGAATTCTACCGGTACTACACGTCCCCTCCTTGTCTTTTATAATACACCAAGTCCGTAAGGAATATCTTCTATAATGGAATGGAATGTCTGAGACGATCGGTATACTCGAGTATCGGAGGAGCTACAGAATTTGCGCGCGTGTGTGTTCGTAAGTTTTGTTTGTAAAATCTGAAATCGACCAGAAATTGGAGAGACATTTCAAGGCGTGTTGTAAGTGAAACAGAAAATGTGATTTCTATCGGCACTTGGAATGATTTCTGTTAGCACTTCGTGCGACTTATTAGCGACGACAATAAAGATGGAAACTGATCGTAAAGTCGATCGGAGAGTCAGGTGCGTTTGGAAACAAGCGAAGTGGAGTTGATATAATAGAGATGATATAATGTTATAAATTGTGCGGATGCTGGGCGCGAAGGGGATAGCGCATGCACCGCTTTTATAACGCGGTACGTGCTAACAACAACCGAGCTCGCGTGATGAAAAGGAAAAATTATGTATATTCGTCCGCATTATACGATCACGCGTGATGTAATGAACCTACGTAGACTGTATGTACCTCGCTCTCTTCAAAACCGTTGATCTTCATTTACCGACGATAAACGATTCGCAAAAGTTGATCTAAATTTAACATACGTATACGTATACATACGTATCATCGTTTTAAACATAAAATTCTCGACGCAAAAAATATCATTATTCGGAACAACGCACCGAGAATGTCGCTGGAAATTGCTCACTTACATGCGTTTTACTTTTACATAGGTTTCCAGGTACAAAAAAATAAAAAAATAATAATTTGCCACGCCGACGTTTTGTCGTACGGATAATTTGTGTCACGTGTATAAAACGACCGGTTGAAAACTAGAACGTTTACCGCAATACGCGTACGTCAACGTTTAAATTTTCAGCATCCATTATTCTTATTTTTCTCGTTATTTTTCACCGTTTATTGCACGAGTCTCGTATATACATGTATATACGTATATTGTTTCAGTAAAGCGGTATGTGACATTTACGTACAGCCACACGTGCATATATATCTATTTAAATATAACCGGTGATGCGTCAATTCAAATATTTGATTTTTAGTACGCGATAAGAAAAAAGAGGCAGATTCCGTTAACGTTGGAGCCTATTTTTTTTTTAACGTACGAGAGAAGAAAAAAACAAAAAATCACAAATCGAACGAGAATCCGGCGAGTGCTTTCATCCAGATCTTGGCTCTATCTTTCTTACGAATACACAAAAAGACTAATTATACGTTTCACCTTTTTTTTTTTTTTCGGCGTCGTGTATTTGCAGAATTTCAGCGCTCGTTCAATCGAGACCGTGACGCGTAATGGTAACGTGAGTTCGAAAGGCGAAAAGAACATCAAAATAATATCACGTCGATAGCGCAACAGTCATCGTAAAATCGTAACGACAATGAGGCCCCGAAAAGCGTTACAATAACTTCTCGAGAAATGAAGAGAAATATTATTCAAAACCGACGCGGTACGATAAAACGGAGAGAACGAGACAGGGGATTGAGCGAGTCACTGACTGGATGACAAACGGACGCGGGTCCCATCTGGAACAGAAGGGTGGGAAAATGGATTCCGGAGTCATGAGAATCATAACTCATCTGTCGTACCCTCGCATTATAATACTATACACCTCGCGCAATTTGTGCGCCATCAGGGAAAGAAAGCAGAAGAAGACGACGACGCCGCCGCCGCCGCGTTAAAATTAACAACAAAATACCGCCGGCGTTTATACTCTTACGCAATTTTATACGCTTGTGCAGAGAAGAAGTTTTTCACTTGCTCCGCACTCCCCCCCCCCCCTCCTCCCCCTCATCCCCCTATAATAAAGCGAATGAAATCGAATGAATGGTAATGAATGGATAAAAGCCGGGTACTTGTACCTAAGCGCATACGTACGTACGTAAATAGGTGTGAGCTCCCTACGGCTTGTGCGTTACGCACGTACTTAAAATCCGTCTGCTGTAAAGATGCTAAGACGAGAGGAGGCTTTTGGCTTGATCGCTTTTGCTGCACTGCACAGCGTCCTTCTCGTCGGCGGGATTTTTTCGGCGTTTCTCGCAGCCTCATGCGCGACGACAACGACGACGACGACGACGACGATAATGCCGCAGAAGAGGAGGGAATGAAAAGCAAGAACATCCGGGCACGTGCAACGGTGTTCGTGAAGCCTCCGGGCGTCTCGAAGTAGTCCGGGATCCGAAGTTTCAACGAGGGTCGTCGTCGTCGTCGTCGTCGTCGTCGACTTTCATCGTAGTCGCGATGCGTATTATTTCGTCGGTTACGGTCGATTCCGATCCTCCTCGTCGTCGGGGAAGTCGAGTGAAAGTGGCTGCAACCCGAACCCCCGTAATATATACATGTATAGCATGTATGCCAACGCCCCGATTACCCTTCAACGTGTGCAGGTACGGGTCTTGTACAACCGCATAGTTTCCCAGGGATATTGTCCCCGGTCCCGTTCGTTAACGATACGCGACCCTCTCCTCCGGAGAAAATGAGCGGAGCCGAAATGAGCCGAAGATCTGTCGAAATTGTAACAGGGCTTACCGCGTTTCCGGCGAAGTTGATCGGCCTTTTGAAAATCGACGGGGTCCTCTCGAACCACTTCGGACGAAATATCGCGGGCTCCTCCTCGACGTTCTCCAACGACACCTGGAAGACGGAAAAAAAAAAATTAGAGGAATCTCGGGACACGATATAACAACGCAAAAAAAAAAAACCAGGCGGCTCGCCCCACGCACGTTTACGTTACAGCTCGCTCTCATTATCATCACGCGGAGATCATCGTTGTCATCGTCACGAGGGAGAGAATCGTGCGCTCCGATGATAATCGTAACGTTGTTAATATTAAACTTTCATAATATCGCTTATAATAACGGTGATACCGTTGGATTACCGCATACCTCATTCGATTTCTGAACGATCAACGTCGTTGGCGAACATCGTGGAAAATGCTATCAGAGTCGGTGACCAGCCCATGAATTCCAAAAATTTGATGCTTCGGAGCATAAAATTGTTCGAGTTTCGTATTAGTTGAGTTTTTTTTTTTTTGTTTTTTTTTTGTTTTCTGTCGAAGAACATCGTCGCCGTTGAGCACCTGCCGTTCCACCATACCATTATATACCCTCTCCCTGTTTTTTTCATGGAGGTATTACGAGGACCTTAAATTTTTTCGGTCAAGAATTTAGGTGGCTACCTTATACCTGTGCATCGGAGGCTATCCGGATATTCTCACGATCGATTTTCCAGAAGAAGTACAACAACATTCGATAGACGACGAGGGAATAGGAGAGGGCCCCGCGGAAGACAATCTGCGAAGAAAATAAAAGAAGAGGATTCGAGAGCGCCGACAACAATGATTGTACATACAACGGAATTACGATCGTTATATTCGAGTTGAAAGTTGTTTTTTTTTTCCCCGCCCCCTGCAGATGCTATATAGAGGGGAGAAGGAAAAGTTCCTCCGAATCAAACGCTCCGCTAAAACGTATCGCCGCAGACTTCCGCGTATGAAATTTCATTACGCGCGTAGTTAAATAAAATATAATACGAATGGAGAATGGAAAGGAAGTCCTTTAGATGAAAATATACGAATGCGTAGGTACGTGTGGTGCGAAGGTGTACATGCCTGCTCCGTGACTGCGCAACGGTGGAGTTGATGCTGCAGGTGGTGGTCCATACCGGGTATCGCGCGTTCTCGTCTTTATACGGGGATATAAACCGTATAAAGAACCGCGGCGAATATCTGGGACGATGAATTCTTTAAAAAACGATATGATAGACCTGCTCTTGACATCCGACACCACCGCTGCGCACCGTTTCAACGGCAACGCGCCGCCGTCTGGATGGCGGTTGACTGAAACGAATGTCGCTCGACCACCGAGTTGTCGAACATTTTGCCGTTTTTTGCTCCGGCTTATCTAGCCCCTGCTGTTGTTATTGCCCTGGACCGGACGGCGAGTGATACAAGTGTTCGGTAACCGATGAGAAAAACAAAAATACATAACAATGGAAATTCGTTTTGAATTCATTTCGCTGACATGGAAATGCGTCAGAGTACGCTAATCTAATCTTATATTTATACCGTTTAAATTCGTACGTACGGATGCGTTGCTTGCAGTTAGGTTGACGCGTCATTTCAGATCGTACGTACTTACAACATGAATGATTTGAACGAGCCAAATTTCGGATAGCAGGAGTTCGAAACCGTCACAAAGTACGCGTTTCGATTGCGGGAATATTTGACGAGCTGCGCAACGCAACGGCGGAAGTGGAAACTAAGTTGCGAACGCTCGGCCGCGACCCGCCATACTTCAAAATTTGAATTATTGGGATTATTGGGCCTGAAAACGACGCGATTTTAAAATCGATTTCACGGCACTTTCGGAGCGTATTTTGACCTCGGGTACGCGAATCCTTCGAGTAAATTGACCTTCGAATTTTGATGTTTGCTGTAGATATCGAAATGATCTACGAGCATTTAGATATTTCAATTTCCTTGCTCCGAATAGCGACAAAATGGCGATAGCTCGATCATCCCTATAGACGCCATCATGGTAGAGAAATCAATTCTTAATTTTTAGAGAAAACTACCTATGTGATGATCGTTACTTAGAAAAAATGATATAAGAATAAAAAGGAGTACAATCGAACGCGCGGTTGGTTACCAGTACTATCAATGTGAGATAGTATATTGCTTGGAAATATATTGTCAATATAATACACTTGTCATCGCATTGTAACACACTGTGTATATGTATGTGTAATGTACACACATACTATTTATTTATTCCGCACCCGTATGTACGACTCCAGCGATATATGTACCTATGAGCGTTCTGTTTGTTACGTACCTACTTATTCTACAAGACAATAAAAATAACAATTATATTATTTGTTTGTTATTTTACATTCACTAACTACGTTCCTTCCTCAATTCATTCCATCGGAACATCTTCTTGGCATCGTATATGACGAGCATTTCTAATGCGTGCAATATGTGATTGAAATATAACGTTAGAAGCCAATTTAATATGCACGCTTTATAAATAAACGTTTACGTATTCGTTACACGTGATGTCGTGTTCAGTATTTACACGCATCATCGACATGGATTAATTAAAGGAGTTTTATATCGGGGTATCGATTTTCTTTTTTTCTTCTCCATAAAACTCCTTTTTTTAACGATTTCGCCCCGGCAAAGTCTCTATAAAGTTCGTTAATTAGGTAAACAAGTTATGCCCGCATATACCAAAGAGGTGTGTTCATTGTTCTATAGCTATATAAAAGCAGCGAAAAATAATTAGGCGCGGTTTATCGAGCAAGGACAGAAATTATTTTCGCTTCACTGGGGCATAATTATAATCCTGTAACAATGATGATAAAAATAATATTAATATCATTAATTTACATAAGCTTAGCTCGTCGCCGTTGCAACGTAGTTTTGTAAACAACACAATATTATTATTATCCATACGATCCTCCTCCTCCTCCTCGGAGCAGCTATTATACTTGGATAAATTTGGGTTAGAGCAGTTCGCATAATAAAGAGGATAAGTGGAACGTTTAGCAGTTATAAGAGGAAGGGAAAAAAGAACGATAATTTGATATAAGTGGATAACTAATTTGGACCTTATGTTAATTAATTTCATCATTCGTCTTTTCTCTTGTTTCATTCAATTTTTTTTTTTCTCTTTTTTCAGGTGTGACGAGTATCCTCCCTTCGGTTTCTCTTTCTCGCCTCCAGGAATATAACCGGGATTACGAATTTTCAAAATGGGGTGTGGCTCGCGATGCGCAAAGTACTTTTTGTGCTTTTTCAATTTCATATTCTTCGTAAGTATTATATTTTTCTTTTCCTTTTTTTTTATAACACAATTACACGAATATGGATGACTCTCTTATCTCATGATGCTAAACTCCGCGGTTGATTTAATTAATTATGTTTCAAGTAGACAAATTGCGCAGTCCGGTAAATAAGATTGCCTTACATACATATATCATTGTCTATTTACCCGTTACTTTTTTTCGTAACATTTTGAAAACTCTTAAGTCAATCTAAAATTTTTCATAATTTTATCATCAGGTCGCCGGTGGAGCGGCTCTGGCAGTTGGAATATGGTTGGTAGCTGACAGAAATTCCTTCACAAATCTGATCGCCAAGGTTGACCAGGCAGACGTTTTGGTGAGTTTATTGTTTCTATGTTTTTTTTTTTTGCTTATGCTTTTTCGCTCCGACTCGTAGCTCTTTTAAAATATACATTTCATATTTACGGAGGTGCGGATTAAATAAATATCAACCCACACGCTATACTTAAGCTGTATAATGATATCGGAGGGACCGTCCAGGAGAACGTATAGAAAGCTCGCAACGTTCACCTGTGTTTTATCTCACTGCGAGACTCTAAAACTATTTCTACACCGTATACATACATACTATAATGCATACAATCTTTACGAAGGCGAAAACGTCGTTTTCATTGTCGAAGGAAAAAATGATATACCTTGTACCGTCCCATTTCAACTGCATCTTATAATAACAGAGAGACGTTGCAAACGAACGTTTACAACGTCAAGATTCCAACTTTCACGTGCGACGAAGATCTTCGTCTTAATTATAATTACGATATAATTTTGTACATAATCGCTATATACTCAAATAGGTGGGTACGTAACGTGTGTCTGTATACTTATTGGTCGATCAACCGAAACCGTTGTCCTTGATCTAAAAATCTCGCTCGATGTTCAACAATTATTGTACGTTATTAGAAGGTACATACCTGCGAGTCGAGATCTCCGTGATAAATGTTTATCGTCGTCTGCGCCTCCGAATCGAACCGGAAGTAACTGGAATAAAATCAAATTAATTCGATATGTAGGACGGTGATGACGGGATGCGCGATATCGTTAAATCTGGTTACCTGTGTTTAGATTTCGGTAGTTTTACGCCACACAATTCCGTCCGTTGTTTCCAAAGTGTGTAATACTGTTATAATCGATTAACCAGTTTTTATTATTTATTTATTTATTTATTTATTTTTTTTGCTTTCATAGCAGTAGGTCATCGTGGTCGTAATCGTAATTGGTTTATACTATCAGCCAAGTCGCGTGTCGGTGCGTCTTTCCACCAGTCTTCTCTTCGAGATGAAGGATCCTACGGGCAGAAAGAAAAGAAAAAAAAAAAACACACACGAATAAAAAAGTAGTAAAAACTACGACAATCCGCTGGCCGTACGAAGTATAAAGTATTCCGTTTGATATCCCGTTTACATTCGAATGTCAACGACATCCATTTTTTGATACAGTCGGTCGGTATATTGTAGTCCGTATACCGGAAGACGACCTAGATCTTCAAGGATCTAATTCCGCGGAGCGTCGAATTTACAAAAATATAGACCAGACTAAATTGCTGAAATAATACAATGAACTGCCGCAATTTATATTTTAATTAACGTGTACTACGGTATGCGTAAGTTTCAGCGCAAGTATCACAGTTAGAAAAACGTATTACACGAAGAAAAAAGGGTTGAAAATTGGCTATGCAATCAACGCTATTATACATTACGTCTACGTTGGCTCGCGCACATATAGGTATACATATATGTCAACGGTCCTGTTCGTGTCGTGACCCCGACTTACGACTCGAGAACGTGCCTCGAATAGCGATCGTCTTCGCAACGGAACCGGGATTTTATCCCTTCGAGTCGAGAATTGAACGACAACTTTGAATGGAACTGGCAGACTCCGTTCGAACAGTATACACTCTCCTAATCGCTCCATCGTCGTGTTCTGCAAGCGGAAAAAAAAACAATTCCAATTCGGTCAGGTTCATATTTCAATTTTTTTTGCACAACGTCGCCAACACTCGGCGGTTTAGAATATACGCCGAAAGAGATGAAGCGACAAAAAGGCTAAGGGAAATAAAAAATAACGGGGAGAAGAAAAAGGCTGTCGGACCTTGACCGCTAAGAGAAACGCGACTTTTTAGGGCCTCCACACTCGTCATCGACTGGTCGGCTCGTATACCTATACATACAAATACTTTATACGGAAACGAAAGAAGCACGTGCATCTGGGTTTTGAGAGCGACGTTCGGGAACTGCCGATCGTCCGTGTAGCTTCGGCCACACCTGTTGCTTTTTATGCAACTTGCACGACCGCTATAAATATATATATATACATACATATATTTCCACATACTCGGAGCGTCTTCCGGTTTTCTACCCAACCGTTTTACACGTACGTACATTCCCCTACGCCGTGCACGCTGTTTTCTAAACGCAAAATAGACGTTTGATTTGTACGCACGCGTACATACCTATACAATATATCTCTTTAGATCTATTAGCGAGCGTATTTTCGTATCGTAAAACGAAGGTAAGAGTAGGCCATGCCCTAACGGTTCACATCTCGCCCACGTCGAAGGAAGACGTTTAAAAATTTCCAAGGGCCCGCCGGACGATGAGGCTCGAAAGAATTTCTGCCGCGAAAACCGAGGCGCGTATATTAAACGCGACGAGGAAAGACGAGTACTCGGTCGCTTGTTCTGTTCAACGATAATATCCTCCCACGTGGAAGTCTCCTCCGCCGAGTTTGATGAGACCAGAGGCGTCCAATTATCCCGTCAACGTCGGGACAACCGGCGAGCCAGTCGGCAGTCGCTGATTAATTGCTTTTTCCGAGCCCTTATTCCGCCGCTCACAGTAATGCAGAATATTTTCAAGTACTTCGACCACCGACTTTACTCACAATTAATATAGATCGTTACAGTCGTTATGGGCTCGTTCTTTAATTATGCACATAACTCTTTAATATGCACCGCCCGTAGCCGTGCTACTGTAAAACAACAATAACGAGATTTAATCACAGGAACTATTTACTATTTTCGCATCTATGATATAATGCAGTAATAATTCCCGCAGCGGTGTATGACGTATGTATTTTCTGCGATAACTGCGCGGTTTATTTTTTTTTTCTTTTTTTATTCTATTTTATTGGACGGATTCTTTGGATTTTTTCCCCAAAGACACACGGATGATTTAGGCGTTCTTCCAAAATGTTAATTGACATTGTTGCTCATCGGAGAATCCAAACTGTAACAGCGTTATTCATAAATTAGACCCCCAATAAAAGCAAGAAATAGAAAAACAAGTCAACTCGGTCGGTTAATTGATTTAAATTGCAAAGATCCCAATTAATATTCACTGAAAATCAACTCACATGTATCATCTCTCCGCAAACTATAATTTCCATTCCGCATAGCGTGGCTTGAAATTATAAAATTATTTTGAAAGCAGAAAATTTGTAACGCCATTATTTGGACACGATATAGACATACCATACCATGCGGCGATCTATTTAATTATTTGAATCGTTTTACCCCGTGGCAAGACAGCGTAACGTGTATAGAAAGTAAGTTGAGTAAAATAAAAAGGAGGGGAAAAAAAAAAACCCAACATTTATACAAGAAAAAGAATGAATTGAAAAAAAAAAAAAATAAAAAATAAAAATAATAAACAAATAAATAACCGTTACTTTCGACTCTCGATTATAATACACATCAAGTCCAAGGGAAAGTGACGCGAAGTCCATGTACAGTACGTATTATATCTCGACTGTTATTTCGTACGAATGTGTTGTCTTACGTAATTATATATATAAGATTGACGATAATTAAAATCAGGTAGGTGTATCTTTAACCGGAACCCGGTATGACTTTATCATTATAAATTGTGTACGGACAATTATGCGGAGTAATTAATTCTTCAAATTCTACCCTTACGACCGTTTGATATTTTTCTCGTATCTCGGCATAGAATATCAGGTGTATACATCTTTCACAATAATTAATTCGAGTAACGAACATCAATCAAGATCAATTCGTCACATAATCACAGAAATCGTTATCGATACCGGGGTGTCTCTTCGCTCCGAATTATTTAACATATCAAGCTTTCCTTTATACGTTCCCGCGTTCCATCAAGCAGTCCTCATCCAATCAATAATTTCCTGTTGCTGCTGACAACGCGCCGCAGAAAGCTCGCACAGCGTACGAATCCCCACGAAACCCCCATAGCGCAACCCCCGTGTAAAATTTATGGTATATTCCATCCGTTCTATACACCGATATCTTAACGCTTTTTTCGCTACAGTTTTTTGCAGCAACAAACGGATCGAAGGGGTGTTCTGTACTTTCGTTATGGTTTTACGGCGTTTTTATCCCTCTTACCGATTTTTATATTAAAATTTCAGATCGCAGACGTCGTGACAATCAGATTCTTTTTATACGGATGTAAAAGTCGGTTTGGTTGAGGCAAGAAAATGTGGAACGTTTCTCATTTCCTGGTCAGTTATTACAAGCGCTTGTATTGTTTGGACTGTAGGTATGGTGTGATTTTTTTTTTATGCGCCGCGACGTCGGATTTCTACGGATATTATGCGAGAATTTGAAAAATCACGGCACGCGAGGATAGTCGATATCGGATTGTAATCGTGAGCTTTGTTGTCAGGCGTGCCTACATAAAATTTCCTATACACACAACGAGTGTGTATATGTATACATAGTTACACATATACCTTATACCTCCCATTTCCGTTCGTTCGATAATTAAAATCCAATAATAATAGTTTCGCGTTACTTCGTCAATTTAATTATTAGCCTATCGCTAATAGCTATTTACAGTAATGTATTTTTACATAGATATATCTATGTGCTGAATTTTGGTATACTATATACACACCGACTGTATATACTTTTTGATATGCCTCTTAGCTGTTATTTAAATATACAAATAGGCACTCATATATTGTCTGCAATACTATATCAGTATTTTTGATAAATCACCTAATCGTCCGACCTATTCATAATCTACAGTAAAAATTTCTCAACCGATGTGCAGAGGCGTCACAATTGCGCAAGTTTTTACGTACATCTACGTATACGTAACACTGGAGTCCCTAGAAGGAGTCTACGCAATACCATAGCACTGTAATATACTAAACAATATAGCTGTAAAAAAAGGGTTCCAAAAAGGACTCTGTGAAAGAAATTTCGAAGATGTTTGTTTCAAGTTTCTCTTTCTCCTTATCAAATTGGAGAGCCTAACCAGCTGTCTTCCATGATCTGGTGTTTTGAATTGCTATACATATATTTTATAACTTTTTTCTTTTTTCATAATTTCTGTGTACGATTACCTTTGCAAAGGTATACGTAAAGTCGTTCCGCACCCTTGTACAGAGATATTTCCGCGATGTTCGTTCAGTTCAGCCGGTATATATAATATTTGCGTGTGTAATACCTATACGTAAATGCCCAAATAGCGCGAAACGTTTATAATACGGATATCCTATACGCATACACCGAACAACGTATAATCTTATAAGATAATCAGGATTACCTTTGAACATGCGACTTCGCGCGTTAAAAGGTTCTAACAAATTGATTTCTATGCCAAAACTAAGTAAGTAAGTAAGTAAGTAAAAAACGGCGGCATTACGTGCCGGCTGATATTCTTGTTAAGACGCTGGAAACGGACTAGCTATAGAAACGCGCTCAACAGGTGCCTATTTATATACTCGTAAGGAACAAAAGAGAAAAAGAAAAACCCTGAAGAGTATCATCATTTGATTCTCATACCGTTCGTAATCACATCACGATTGCGTTACCGTGGAATGACTGTGTCATACAGTTATTTACCACTTTTCCTTCGCATTCGTATGTTTCTTTTAATTTAATGATGAAGAAAAAAAAAAAAAAAAAAAACGTGCACGCGAACAGTGCTATTCCTGGATTGCAACGATACGGTTTGTTGCAGATTTTTACATATCGGATGCACAGATAGATAGAAATAATCGTTTTAATGAGAGTCCAGGCATGTATGTATATTTTTCGCTTTATATAAATAAATTTCAGATATGCTGATCTTGAGTGTTATACTTCTTGGAATATAATAGCGACGAAGAAGTATATAGGAAGAAATTTCTACGACTGTCGGACGCGGCGACAAAAAAATTCGTGAAAGTATCAGAACCGCGTTTCGTAGCACTGGAAGAATAGCAAGTGGATGGGCTACTTACGGTATTTTTTTATATAGAAAAAATATATATGTATATATAAAACGAAACCTTTTGATTCGGAAGCGAAAATAATAACGTGAAATAAAATGTATACTTGATCAGGCGCCGCGCAGGCTCTCGACCCCGAGAATCGTACAGATGATGATGACTCCTCTTGATAATTTCCTGGGGAGATTGTCACGATGGATGAGTGACCAATTCATCCGTTGCTCCTCTTCTTTATTTCTCTCTACTGCTGCCGATGCTGCTGCTACCGTTGCAGAGCAACATCATTTCATAGCTCGCTGTCGGAGAGATAAATAACGAAAAAATAATTGAAAAAAATGAAAAGAAAATGCATTAAGGTTTCGCGAATGATTATTTCGACGAGATGGTGTTCAAGTTCATTTGACTTGACGATTTCTGTTTAAATGTTCCGATGCTTGATACTCGACACTAACAAAATTACGTTTTATCGATAAAACAAACGTACCTGCAACAATTATAAAATGATTATTCGCTTTATTTCAGAACAAAACTGACGCCGAGGTCATCAGATTAATCGCCTATATTCTGATAGCGGCTGGGGCGCTAACATTTGTTGTCAGTTTTCTCGGATATTGCGGAGCTATGTTCGAATCTCGATGCCTCTTATGCTTCGTGAGTTTCTATTTGTTTAATCATTTTTTGAGTCGATTTTCCGACAATCATCAAGCTTGCATCTACTTACCTAATTTGATTTCATCTTCAGTACGGAGTTCTCTTGGTCCTGATTTTGGTACTCCAATGTATAGCGGTTGGATTGGCGTTCGGATTCAGAGAAGACGTGAGTGAAAATCGACATCTACGATGTAAATATATTTAACACAAACGTATCAAATCATTGAAATATCTTTTTTGCAGGCCGAGAATGAAACTCGGAATTTCTTCAAGTCTACAATCAAGTTTTACGCGTCCTCAGACAAAGCTGAAACGGTCACGGTCGTGTGGGACGGAATTATGACTCAGGTAAAAGCGACAGATTATTTTCTTCTTTCCTACAAGATTTATACTCACATTTCTCGAATTTCATGGATGTGGACGTAGAAAAGTTGTCATTCTTTCTCTTGTTTGCCTAACGATAAATTACAGCTCCATTGCTGCGGAGTTGAAAGTTACCTCGACTTTCGTCAAAGCACAAATTGGACATCGGCTGGAAAATTGGTACCCGAAGCTTGTTGCATGAGAGAGGACGGACACATCACAGATCTGGATTGTCCAGTTAGCCCAACCGCTCAAAATTCATACTACCAAACAGTAGGTTCTGAAATAATATAAAACCGGATGAAAAATTAACATTGAATCAAAGCAAAGATGAGTACAATTTATATCTTTGATTTTTTTTCCAAAGGGCTGCTACGGAGCGATGGTTCGAGTTATCGAGGAAAATGCAGCGATAGCAATTGGTGTCGCAGTTGCACTAGCATTCGTCGAACTGTTGGTCATCATCCTTGCTTTGTATCTCGCCTGCTGTTACTGGCGTCCACAACATGGTAGGCTTGGGATTAAAGTTAGTTACTAGGATATGAATGAACAATAGCATTGATATACCGTCCGTGAAACTACCGATGGTTTCATCTGTAATTCAAAAGAGAGAAAAGAGAATACAGTTAAGAAAAGGAAAAAGAGATAGTCACATCAATTTTCTTGTTGGAAGACAAAAAAAAAGAATTCAACAATGGAAATCTCTATTTCTTTTTCTTTCAAATGCTTAATAAAAATTTTGCTTGATGCTTTCATATGTATATTAGAAACTTGAATTTGCGCTAACGTATTCCTAATACTATACTATACGTCTGAATTTGACAGATTTTTTTTTTTTCTATTTTCTTTTAATCCGACAAATCCGAGTCGACGCTCTTACTTATGATCAGTAAATGCAAAGTAAGCTCGTACCATAATGGTTTTGGGTTGATATTCTTGATACAATTATTAGGAATGTTTTTAGCTTGTGTAGATGTTTCGCCAAGACAGGCCTGGTGATGAGGTGATTACGGTGTGGTGGAGTGATCGTGAAGTGGGATAATGGGAATAGTTTGGTTCCAAGTAAGAATGATGCGAAGGTGTCAATTGGCAGTTGACCTCTCTTCGTCGGCAGCCTGTTAACACGGTTCTATTGTTACCTAGAGCATTTAATGTACATTTTCACCTACTTTTTATATATATCATTCAACTATACCTACTATGTAGCACTGCGCCTCTATAATTCGCCTGCATGATAATATCGGCTAATTTTCTCAACATCCAACATGTAGAATGATGCGATTTTTGGATCCGCCGCTTGTATCTTGTATAAAATTCATGTCCAACTGATAAGGTATACCGGTGATTTAGCACATAATATCATTGAAAATCATCGTGCCAATCTGTAAGACTGAATGACCTCTATTTTTTATGAGTCCAAAACACTAACGGTAAGTGAAAAAGTACCAAGTTATGTCACAAACCAGAGTGGCATAATGGAGACAAAATCAGCTATCCTGTTACCTAAAATGAAGTAGATTATCTTTACGTGTGTAGATTTTTAGTCTAACACATTTACCTACGAGGAATTTTTGTTCCGGCCGGTTTAACTTCAACAATTCTTAGTCGGCCCAATCAATCCGGTTCTTCTGTTCATCTCCAGCTCTAAAAAACACATGTAATACATAATAAATCTGTACTTCTTGCATTCATTCAGCAGTCTATTAGCCAAAATTTTCGTTGCAGTGTTAACTTGTTGGTGCTGCTGTTGAGGAGAAAAGTGCACATGGACCAACTCTGATATTTGAATAGTGCCTTCTAGCATTCACTGATACTGAGAGCCTGTAGCGCTCGGATGCCTTCCTTGCTTGCTTGACGCAAACTACCCCTAGCCTTTAGCTAGCCTAGGCCCGGTTAGCAGCGGCAATTATCATCATCTCTAATGTGCACACCGACTGATACTTTGCGCCAACCTTCAGGCTTGCTACAAACGTAGAATGCATCATTTTTGTTGAATGTCTCTTCATTGTTATATTATGTGTATACTTGTCAATAATTATACTGACTATACACCCACTATTTTTTTTTTTTATCATTAATATTTTTTTTTAACTATAAACAGATGAATATAAAAAAAAAAGAAACTATACAACGATTATCATTTTATAAGCACCTGTAGATCTGTGAACAAGCTTATCACTCTCCCATTGCAAAAAACCTGTAGGTTTAGTTTCACAAAACTGTTGATGTTTTTACATACAATTATGTATTTGAAGCGTTATAAATATTATTTGTATTTATTTCTATTTGTTACGACCGTATTCGTCTCGTACTTTTAGGACCCTTATCATTAGTATCATGATTTTTTTTAATCAACTATCGGATTGCTCGAGATCAAGGATAATTGTTTACTTTTGCAATTGATTTTACTGATGAATCGACGATATTATTTTATTTGGGATACCACAGATAATTCAAATGGATATGAGCAAGAAAAATCACGCACAAGATTTTGCAAATGTTATACGAGTTCTTATTATCGCTGTGAATATTGATTGATAAATTTGTTCTATGAATTTAATTTGCACGTCCAGAAGATCGAAGTCTTATGCAACAAGATGACGAATAAATGAGAAAACTCAAGAACAAGACGAATCATATCTTTTCCAATGGATCCATTGATATTGTTTTAATTTATTTTGAGATAAAATGTTCTTTAGACAACGTGTGGATTGTTGTAAATTAATCTTGTATAAACGGGGAGCTTAGTGCCAGAGCTTCTTGATGTATTTAAATCGATTTTTAAAATTAACAAGTTCGAGTTGCATTGAATTTCAATATTCTTTTCTCAAACTGTAGGCCGTCCATATACATACATATATGTCTGTGCACTTTTTATATGAAAAAAATAAAATAATAGCACATTTTCTTTAGCGGCTATCAATGATTATGTGAATTTGCCCTGGTGCTGACTACCTCGAATATACATGTGTCACATTCATGTAGAATAACCATTAGAATTTTGGTCACAAGCCGAGGCTTTGAAATCTGCGTTAAAACTGCAAAATCTAAAGCCACGTCATGGAATATGTTTACATTTTTATACAGAGACTGATACCTGACCTAAAAATGTATATAATTGACGTTAGATAATCAATATACTCCGATGATTATATCATGAAGCATGGCTATCAAATATTATTATCTTATTAATATTATAAATTATAATTATAATTATACACAGTGAATGATATCAAAGATATCATTAATTTGTTAAGATTATTAAATGTTTTGTAAAAACTGTACACACAGAAGTAAAATAAAAATTTTATATTATTCTTAAGCCTTACACACCAGTGTACAGTGTGGCAATACACCTGTGTTATTGTAATATACCATCGATATTATATACAACAAATTTTGATAGGTGTAATGGTGTTGTCGAGAAGAAAAAAAGAAACGGTAAAAAACTATAAACAATTTTCAACATTCTGTGAATAAAGTTTATGCACCAGCATGTACTTGTGAACTCACATGTTATGATGAACAAGAAATATTATTGATCTTTTTTTATTCTATCATCTAAAATGTACAATGGAGATTGAGAAACACAAAATCATTAGACTTTCTACTATTTTATACAATTATGTCGCAATAAAAATCGTCCACTTTTCAAACTGACCACTGTTACTATCAACTGAATTACGAGGAGTCCGCTAATGTTCCAAAATACGTATTATCGATAAAAATAAACTGTGAACTTTTCATTACCTTAGAATTTGGTCCACTAGCTGCTCCGTGAATTTTCCTAGTCATATCTGAGGTCACTTGTCACTATGTTTAACACTGTTCTCCCCCCTTTCCCTCAAATAATCCTGCTGAACGAGTCTTCGTGTAGTTTAGGATTGGTAATAACACTTGATAATCACCATTAACTCATTATTGGAATCAATTCAGCCAGGCAGAATGGTTGTTCGATAAGCAATGCGAGGTGGGAGAGTAAAGCAAATCCTATTGCGGCGGTCCACCCATCATTCCCATGGGTGGCATGCCTTGAATTCCATATGGTCCTTGAGGAGGACCTTGACCTCCTGCCATAGGTGAATGCATCTGCATTGCAGGACTCTGTATTTGTTGAGTCGGTGTTACTTGACCTCCAGCTGGAGATGCTACGACCTGAAATGAAGACAATACCGTGCAGTTGTTCCCATCCTTGATTATCGAAACAAAATTAAACACTACGAGTTCAATGCTAGAATACCTGAGGCATGACGGGTGGTTCAGACGGTAGGGTGAGATTAGCAAGGAGATCTCTAACAGCTGGAAACAGCGAGCACTCCGAAGGATTTGCACCAAACTCGGCAAACCTTTTGAGTTGGAGGGATGCTGCAGCAGTTGCAGATGCTGGACCTGGATCCCTTTTCTCAGCTAATTGAGTTAAATTGCTACTAACATCGTACACTAATGGAAGAACGAGGGAAGGTGTTTCTCCCTGGTATTGAACTCCTATCCTGGTGATCTGCAGCTGATTTTCAGAAATATTATAGTCAGTAAAATTGTTCAGATTCGTGTAACGGCAACTCTTCAATTCATTACTTACGAAAAACAAGATTTTATTCCTGCAAACGAGAACGGCAGCCATTCCGGTGGGTACAATTGGTGTTGCCGATGGTGGTATTCTCAAGCACCATTGGACAGACCATTTGAGTTGTTGTTGTTGAACTAAACCCGGCACGAGCTCCAGTTTCATTATTTGAACAAAGTCTTTGAGAACATTAAACGGAACGTTCAGCATTTTTCCAAACCCGGACAGCGTGTTGGGTTTATAAGGTGGAGCAGCGGCTCTTGTATCAAAGAATTTTTCTATAATTTGTAGTTCTTCGAGCGTCCACTGATCTTTGTGCTCCGGCAAAGGCTGCATTTTAATATGCAACGATTGTATATGTTGGGGGTTCAACCCCACTCGACATTGGAGAGTTTCGACTTTGAAATGTACCACTCCTGGTTCGGTGCTGTTCACAGCAGTCAAGCAATCATCTGTCTGAATAAACCGTTGCAGTTGTCTACGCATATAAACACAACCCAGGAACCTTTCGAGAGGCGACAGATCGGGTCCAGGCAGACCTGACGGATGTGGGGACGGACAACACAGCAGTTCAAGAGCCTCGTGTGTCAAAAGTGTCGGAACAGCCCCAGCCCAGGACCTTTGAGGTAACACCCTAGATATATGACTTCCAGATTTGTGGTCGGACGCTTGCGGACTGTGAAGTGCAGCATGTCCCGGACTTTGCCCTGGTCTTGCCGGGGAAGGGCGTGGCACACTTGGAGATCCCGGCCAATTCGATGCAGCCGGAGAAGCCATGCTTTGCGATGACGGAAACGGGCTTCCATCAATGTGTCCTGAGGCAAATTTCGAGTTTCGAAAGATCCTTTTTATTGCCCCTACCAATATAGGGATAATTTAAAAAGTTGAATTACCTGTTTGCATGAATGAACTTGCGGGAGAATGTCCCACTTGAACATTACTGCACGGTCCTGGTGAGGAAGTTGGCATCAGACCAGCTGGACTAGGAACGTGCATTGCGTTGAGGGGACTGTTCGCAACTAATCCACCCGGGGATGGATGAGGCAGCATGTTGGGAGTATTAGGTGGTAGAGATGGTGGCGAAGCCAAGTTGAAAGAGGTAGCAGGACTGCTTCCAAAACTTTGATGCTGACTCGCCTGGGGAAATTAACTTTCACGGTTAATTGAATTGGAATCATTCAGCATTGACAAAATCTTTTTTACTTTATAGACCAAAATTACCTGTGATATATTTGCGGTATGAGGGCTAGCGGGAGTATGAGGGTTACTTCCAGAAGGTGGTGTCAAAGGAGGATGAAACCTCAGCCCATCCCTTTGTTGCGCCGGAGACTGTGGTCCACCGCGATGGTGACTTAAAAATCCGACACCGCTACTACCTTCGCTGTCCATAGTGACTGGCGAAGGTGGATTGTCGTCCTCGGATTGAGATCTTCGTCGGAATACAGCACTTTCGTCAACATATTTGGATAGGAAAGCCTATCAGGAGGTAGTTAGAAGCGTCATTAAAATGTGGCATGAATTACCATTGATTACAATACAATGCGAAACGATTGCTCCATACCTTCAAACCTTGCGTGGGCGTGAATTCATCGACAACGTTACTTCGATCGAAACGGCTATAGGCTCCATCTCTCAAACTGACTAATCCACTTCCCCTCATTCGTAATTCCAGACAATACATTCCTTGGTAAGCTAATCTGACCAACGTCACGCATTGGGGTATTATAGTAAACGTCTGTACTGGGACTTGAGGTCTCTGGAAAAACAGTAGAACACACAATTTTGTAGTTAGGAATTTAGACGACTTGAATGTTGAACGGCAAACGATACTTACGGAATTGTGTACACCTAATTGTGGAATAGTCGGTAACTTGCTTATGGATGACAGTGGTTGAAGTGTTTCATGCAAAATATGCACAATTTGCGCCAAGTTTCTATGCCTATTTAAATGCGCTTCGAGCTGTTCTTTCATCAGCGAGTGTGCATTTGTTGTATTGTTTGTCGGACCTGCCGTAATTAATAGAAAATTATTTCCCACACCTGTACAGAAAAACACAGACTACGTGAATAGATGAACTCACTCTTTCCAAAGACAAGTTTGAAAGCTTTGTCGTTTGTGCTCCATTGGATAGTAACCGTAGCTCCTCTGTTAGGTCCGTAAGCTAGGACCAATTTACTGTAGCTGTATGATTTGACGGTGACCATATTTCGCACGTTATATTTTTCTGGAAACGATATTACGAGTGAGGGACTGAATCTTTCAGGTGGGGAGTCAAGAAGATAAACAAAGTAAATTTATGTATACCCATTTTGAAGTATTCAGCCAGATCATGAACGATAGAATAAAGATGAACTATCTGCGCCCAATCATTAAGCAATGAATCTACAGTGCGAGACACTGCATCCGCCGTTCCCATTTCATATTGGAAATACACAGGTCGGCGTAATCCTGGAATAAAGTCAAGATAAAAAGCGTTAACATAAAAATAAAAGCGACAATAATATTTCGTTGTAACAGTTAATCACCTTGTTCTTTCGGATGACTGCTACTCAAAGGGCTGCTGTAAAAAACAAATTCTGCCATCCAAGTCTTGGCCATTCCTTTGCCCTGTACCCTGATGGAAACGCTTAGCAATCTCTTGAGCAGCGCCTGCCACGCTACACTTGATGCTATACTGGGCAATGGGGCTGGCAATTGCACAAGTTTCAAAACCAATGCTGTTGCGTTTGCTTCAACTTGGAGACCTTGATGTGCTATATCCCGTTTGGTGAGCTGTGACGATAGAAAAATAATAAACTTCAAGTGTCCACCACTTGACCAAAATTAAAAACCCATTCAAAGATAAAACTGACCTCTTGAGCGAGGGTAACGAAGGGAATCCTTTCGTCGCAAAGAGCCACAACATGTGCTAATTCAGGAATAAAATATGCGGGATGTTTAGGTCTTCTAGTTTGGCCTGTTCCGCTGGCGTCTGTGCGCCCTCCGGGTCCGCCACTTCTACGTTTGCCACCCCCTTTCTCGACCACTTCTGTAATGCACCCCCCATCTTGATCATTATTCCCTAAAAAATCCACCTGTTAATCCCCCGTAAAATTATGTAACAAAACTATGCCAGTACCACGATATACGTGGTGCCAGATGTTAAGTTTTAGTAGCGTGAATTTGTGCACTCTTTGCGCATCCAAGATTATTTACAATGATGTATTTAGAATGCAATTAGTTGTTAGTAGAGTTGCGCTCGTTAGACTACCAACACCACACTAACGGTGTAAGTATTTTTTTCTCTTTTCATTTCTTACCGCTGTCTACGCTCGTAAATGGGCCATGAGTAATGACAAATGTGTCAAATTCTATAAGAGTCAGAAGTTTCAGATACATTTTTGGTATCTCAGTCTCGATACTATCGTCATGCGGATCGTCTTCTATAGAACTGTGTTTGACAACTGCCAGATAAAACGAGCAATCTATTTCGCACTGGGTTGATTCCTTCTCCTTGAAAGCCACGATCTAATAACGAATGGTAAAAAACATTTGTCAACGCATCAACTCAGTCAGTTCAGAGATATCCTCTTACCAGTATAACATTTGGATGCCGATGTAATTGAATAAACATTCTATGTCTGCTAATTTTGGACATTGGATGATCGGGGTGATGCAGTAATGGCAAACGTTCGTGAGGTGTTGCAGGTAAATGTTGAAGTGTTTTTTCACAACGTCTTTGTGTGATCCAATACCTGGAAGTGAATGCAGCATTAGCATCTATTATAAAAAGATGCTCTGCGATTCCTACCTAAGCTCTGATATGAGTGTCGGAAGCCTAGAATGATCCCCGTTCAGAGTGGCGGTAAGTTCTGGTACAAGAGGAGCTTCGTATTGCGGTACATGGCATTGAAGCATTCCTGTATGAGTGTCGACTGTTACAAGTAATAGCTCGGCACGTAAACAGGGCTGCAAAATCGGCACAGACAAGATGGCTGGTGAACCAGCAAGGGTACCTGAACAGTTATTTTTATTTAAAAGAGAAATATTCAATGATGATATCACAGCAGTTCGATCAAAGTATACTTACATTCAACATCTTTTAGCATAGACTGCAATTCTTGTTTCAATTCTAAGAGCCTACTTCGTGTTCGAACGTAAATTGTGTGCACGAGTAGACATTCCATTGATAACAAGTCAGATCTTATAGCTCGATCGGCTATTTCACTTTCCTGTATAGAGGGGATGTTGCATTTGGTGATATTTTGATTATTCTTTGACACTGAATCTTGAGATGGTTTGAAACTCACTTTACTTCCCAAAGAAGGAATATGCACGACAGCCAGCGGCCTGGCAGGGTCGTGTTGATCGACTTGCACAGTGAGTCTGTAGCCTAATTCTGATCTTGGATCTTTGCTGGTCAATTCTCTAAATAAAAAAATTATAAAAAATTTAAGATGAGTAATGGACTCAAAATTAAACGTAGTGAAGTAACATAATGTATTGAAAAAGAAGGAGACCTCCAGTAAGATATGGATAAGCATTTTCCAGGTGTATACTCGTCAACGTGGATATGATCATCCAATCTATCACGTATTAATCTCAAGGTTTGTGAGTACAGTACTTCCAATTGCAAGGACTGACAGAAGTGATGTAAAATGTGATACACTTCTGATAAGGGTTGTGAAGTTTCTGCTAATCTTGATTGTACGACCTACCAGAAAATAATATTCAGTCATAATCTGCATTTGTAATTCAACACAGTATCAATAGATCACAATTACAATTTGGACCATTGGATTGCATACCTGATGTACATATCGAGTTTGCAGCGGATGGACCAGGGCTTTGCCATCACCGGTTTCTCGGTCAGAAACTAATATTTCTAATTCTAGTAATCGCCATGGTACTGTTGGTCCATCTCCCATTACGGTAAGTGAAACAGAAAATTCTTGTTCCACCATAAACGTTACTCGCCCTGCTTCAATCTGTGTTCATAATAAATGGTCATGAAAAACTTCGAATTTAGGAAGAACAACTGATCAATTCTAGCAAAATTTTACCTTCAGATTACGCATTTGTGGTAACAAATTTCCAGTTACTAATCGATGCTGAATCACTTGGTTTAGACGTTGCAGAGTACTTCTTTTCTCTGACGGTGTAATTGGATCGGGAGGTACTATTCTCTCCTGTAGTCACAAATGAGATTATATTTCTCAAATATCTCTGTTACATACATACACATTGATCATGACGAACAATTATTTGATACGCACTCTGATACAAGCAGGCAAACGGCTGTAAGTTCCAGTAGTGAGAACCTCAACCGCAGCAGGAATATGAAAATTCGGTAGCCTAGCATGAACTAAAGTTTCACGTGCCATCCTGGCCAGCATGTCAGCAGTGTCAACAAAGAGGAGCGATTGTTTATCCAGAAAGGCCATTATGTGCTAAATATGAACAAGAACATAATGTACAAATGTTTATGGTCTTCTGTTCCGACTGACTTGAATTGAAATAAATATTCTTACTCACCGCTGACTTATCTACTTTCGATGCACTATTTGCCCATTTTACTAGCGCCAATAAACGAACAAATAACTGACGGGTTCTTGCAGAAAAATTATAAATCTCAATTTTTCTCTCCATGTCTGTCTTCCGCGGTAATCTGAAATTTTGTAACGTACCAACACAAGTGAGAATTGTATTGAGTTCAATATATTCATGTCCATAACTCCTTGTAATCATCAATAGCAGAATATTCGATTCATGAATTCCTGTACTTACAATTCAGCGAGGACTGTAAGTTCGTGATAAGTTCTCTGGATGATGAAGTCTATCAACATTCCAAGAGAAATTGAACCACCGCGGTTTCCTTCCTGTGGTATATTATTTGCAACTGGGGTCTGATGACCCTCCAGAGGAACTGGAGCCATTTTCGCTATGTCGAATCCTTAACTATTTGATTGACTGCTATTGAGTTGTTTTTCGTTCAATTCGTCAAACAATCAAGTAATATGTAAGGGTTAGCTCATGAAATCGACGAAATGCGAACACAGATCTGGTTTGCGTTGCATATGCAAGCACTGTTATTTGATCCACACGAAAAATCCTTTCACATTACACCAGACTATTTTTGTTGCAACTTATTAAGTTTGCAGGACCAAGGAACTCACCAATTTACAGAATAAACGTAATTGACATTGGCACCAATTTACACATGTCTCCATTTTGGCTCTAATTATTTAATTGCCGGGGAAATTTGTTCATCCCCTCAAAGATGTCACCCTAGTTTACATCCCTTCACAATTTACCAAAAAAATTTACAACGTTGACTAACGCCCCCTCTAGCTCATTCCAAAACTATACATTTAATTGTTGCTAATTGTTAGTGTCTATTCAGACACGTTAGTTTGTACAAATCTTCCTATGAGTCGTTTCTTATTCTTAAAAAAGATTTTGATTGAAATGAATAAATATTAATGAATGTAGAATACAGAGAACTTCAAAATGATGACAAGGATTTCACCGGCGCAAGTCACCAGCGTCTTTAAAAATAGGTAAATTAAATATCAAGCAATGAGATATTAACAGATGTAAGCATGATTATTCTGATCCTAACCTTGGGTTAAAGAATAATGATACAATAAATAAGTTAGTATTTTATACCGAATTTTCAAAAGGAATCCTCCTAAAACTACACATGAATTTCCTTTTATTATTGCTGAGCATGCCAATTAATTTTGGTACTCTGTTCACAGCTCCGTCAACTTGAAACATATAAATATCTGGCAAAGATGCAGGTTGCTTTCGGATGCAAAATCAACGGTCAATATTCCATCAAAGGCTATTGTAACTCCATTTCCACCTTTAACCGATCCAGTTCCTGGTCTTCCTACACCAGTTTATTCTACTGCTAAAGAGGAACACCAAACTACACAGATTACGGTATTACCAAACGGCTTAAGAGTTGCATCAGAGAACCGTTTTGGTCAATTTTGCACTATTGGGGGTAAGCAAGTTGACTTATTGAAAGAATACACAATAACTATACTGAATAATCCAAGTTGTTTTTAGTCCTCATCGATTCTGGTCCAAGATATGAAGTAGCCTACCCCAGTGGGATATCACACTTCCTAGAGAAGCTAGCCTTTAATGTGAGCTGATAATAAAATGCTACCCTTTTGCAGTTCAATAATAATTCACTAATGAAAAATTTTTTCAGTCGACTAAAGCGTTTGACAGTAAAGACAAAATAATGCTAACGCTGGAAAAGCATGGGGGTATTTGCGATTGTCAAGCATCTAGAGACACCTTTGTATATGCAGCTTCAGCCGAACGACATGGACTTCGAACAGTGACACAAATCCTCGGAGACATTGTTCTCAGACCCCAAATTACAGACGAAGAGGTATTTAATATTTCGAAATAGCATGGAAAATATCTATTCTGTTTTTTTTCTAGACAATTGTAACATGTTATTGCAGTTAAACATAGCCAGACAAACGGTTCAGTTTGAATTAGAATCTCTTGCAACAAGACCAGAGCAAGAACCTCTTCTCATGGACTTGATTCATGCTGTAAGTATTCTAGTTCTAACTTTTTGGCCTTTGCATTAGAGGTCCTGATGATTAATATCTACTCATTCTTTTTTTCAGGCAGCCTACAGAGATAATACTCTGGGGCTACCAAAAATATGTCCCGAAGGAAATCTGGAGAAAATTGATCGTAAGATTTTGTTCACGTACCTCAAACACCATTTTACACCAAGCAGAATGGTGGTGGCTGGTGTCGGCATAGAACATCAAGCATTAGTCGATGCTGTTCAAGAGTAAATTTTTCACTTAATATCTCAATCACTCAAGGTGTATTCCCAAGTTTCTCTAAAACTATGTTTTGCAATCCAGGTACTTTATGGAAGAAAAGCCTATTTGGGAAGAGCGTTCAGATCTGGTTATACCCAACAGGTCATCTAACTTCGTTGACAAATCTATTGCTCAGTACACAGGGGGATACATTTTGGTAGACTTCGAATCTACCATCAGCTCATATATGAATTTAAGTCACGAATATAAGTTATAACATTCGGTCTCATTTTTTTAGGAGGAATGCAATATCCCAGTCTATGCAGGGCCAAGTGGCTTACCAGAATTGTCTCATGTAGTTGTTGCTTTAGAAGGTTGTTCTCATCAAGATCCTGACTTCATAGCGATGTGTGTGTTGAATATGATGATGGGTGGAGGCGGAAGCTTCAGTGCTGGTGGTCCAGGGAAAGGAATGTATACCAGATTGTATACCAACGTCCTCAACAGGTCATCCCTCAATACTGAAAATTTTCAATGAAACAAAAATTTTTGCGTTTATTTATTTTCATTTGCTGTTGTTCACAGATATCACTGGCTCTACAGCGCAACAGCATACAACCACGCCTATTCGGATACAGGACTTTTCTGCATTCATGCATCGTCAACACCAACTCACGTCAGAGAAATGGTCGAAGTCGTAGTTCATGAATTTGTTGCCATGGCAGGCCCGATTAGTGAAGTTGAACTAGCGGTATGATTTCTTGATTATGTGATCAAAAAATTTTCACCAGTGGGTAAGATTAATACTTAATATCTCTATAAACAAATTTTGTGATTCGGGTTCACAGAGAGCCAAGAAACAACTGCAGTCTATGCTCTTGATGAATTTGGAGCAACGTCCCGTCGTCTTTGAGGACATTGGTCGTCAAGTTTTAGCTACAGGATCCCGTAAACGACCAGAGTACTTCATTCAAGCAATTGGTCAGTTTTTTTCTCCATTAAAGGTCTCGGTATCGTTGTCAGTGGATAACGTGCTTCTTTATTTATAGAGCAAATTACCAAAGACGACATCAACAGAGTTGCACGTCGATTGCTGAGATCACCACCTAGCGTCGTGGCTCGTGGTGAAGTTACCAATATCCCATCACTCGCTGATATTCAAGCCGGTCTGTTAGACGCTCAAGGCCGTTTACCTGGTTCTCGTAATCGGTTATCGCTTTTTCGTCAATAACTTAATGAATAATAAATTTCAACCTTTTCGAAAATGACTGTGAAAATCATGAGATTCCAGCGTAAAGTCATACGCCAATCAATTGAGCAGATCTATCACACTGGAGAAAATTACATTTGTCTTACATACGGGATGTACAGCGTAAAATTGCTGTTTAGTATATTTATAGTATAAAAAGCACCTGTACATTTTTACATGTAGTTTCTAATTAATTGTGATAACATCCAATAATTTTATATGGTTTCAAAGTCTGCTGTGCAATCTTCGATTTATTTCGCCAACAAACACTGACATTCATATCAGTGCCATCAAACCTTTCGATGATTTGATACTTGTGCTGTTATGATTCCTCTAGTTTGAACCGTCAACCGAAATTAAGTAAATGTATTTAAATGAATAAAATAATTGTAAAGTTACAGCACAACTTTGGTCGTGTTCATATCGGCGACATGTTCACATACTCCCTCGCGGGATATACTCAGAAATGAATTATAAAACGCAGAATGACCACTGATCTCTATGTACAGATCAGTGGGGGTTGCCACTCGTAAATTCTGTATTCATGACAAAATTCTCGCGATCAAGCATTTCTGACAACTCCATCCAGTTTTTTAATTCGATCTTTGCATTATCAGCATGTAAAAACATGTGCAGACGCAAATCCGCGTAGATCCTATAGTTCTCCAAAATGGTTTCGTTATAAGTCTGGAAGGTACGATAAGATGCAAAAGATATGATACATACGTGATAATTCAATATTTTACAAACCACGCACCATTATTTGATTTTCGAGGTAAACTTGTATTTCATACGGCAACAAGTGAGATATCTTGTGAAAAATTTTATAGTATTTCTGTAATATTGGCTTCACGTATTCTAATCGTTTCTTCTCAATTTGGAGCAGATGATTGTAAAAATGATCGACCAAATGTTTTTCGTAATCTATTAGATCATTTGCTTTCTTCCACTCCATAATATAACTTCTACTACCCGATTCTGAGAGCTAGAATGTCGTAGGGACCCACATTGAACGTGTAATCCTAATATCGAAGTCGAATTAATACCTCTGTTTTGCGAAGTTTATCCTGGATATCTTCAATTTGTTTACGTAAACCATTGATTTGAATTTTCACGGCAACGCTACGATTTCTAAACTCTTGTTCGCACGCTGTGTGACTGATTAGTAATTCCTTTTTCATATTCTCCACTGCTTCTTGGTGAGCAATTCTTTTTTTTGCAAGAAGTCTATCAATAGCGACAGACGGCTTTGAAATGCTTTCTAGAAGTTTACTTTATCAGTAGTACAAATCATAAATATAGTAATGATACTCAATACAGTTTGCGAACTACGCACCGAAATCAGTGGGAGTTCGTTCGGCGTCCCAATTTTCCGAATGGTCCGTTTCAATCCGATGGATATCGGGATAAGACGAATGCTCTTCACGAATCGTTAAGATTGAGGACATACGACGGATAGAATTATTTTCAAACAGTCGTCTCTATAAAGTTTAACGAAGTTTCTAAAAATCATAGAGCAGTAATTAGCGTTACGTACGGTTTGTTTGGCTGTAGATTCGAGTGCTGTTTCTAAGCTGTGACGAGGCTTTGAGGGTCCCAGCGTGCTAATAACCTTCCTCGTATGGGCAAGTTTTTTTCTATTATAAGTTGACATTGCATCGAATAACTATTTCAATCACCACTCTCAATCAACCTACAAATTAAGCCCACCCAAGCTCAAACAAATTCACGACAGAAAAAATTTGCAAGCTGCAAAACAAAAGACGATTGCAAGTGAGTTCTGAGCAATAATAAAGAGGGGGACAGTAGTTTTCACAACCATTCATTGACCAATAATAACAATAATAACCAGACTAATACGAGCAAAAATTTATGTATAGTTATGAATAACGTTACAATAAAAAATATTAATTTAACATACAATAATTAAAAAGTATTGTGGTTGAAACCATTCTGTTTATTACTTTGTCGGCCCATCGCCAATGACACAATTATATTACAATTTGAGAAAGTGAATTCATATAGCTCTCCAATTATGAACGAAGACATTTGCAACAGTAGCGATGTAGACCTAAGTAAAAAAACGTTCTTAGGCTTCAGCTTCTTCCAATTTTTTAAGGAACGATGCTTTCTTCTGGGCCACACGGTTCTTCCGTTCTGAAAGCGAAAGTCCAGCGCGGTTCCATCTCTTCTTAACCGGTTCCTTGTCTTTCTTTGCTACTGTGTGGGCAGGGTTGGCTCTGATTGCTTCATGAGCTTTCTTGTAAATACTTTCAATCTGTAGAAAGGACATTTAAATCACGAAACCTATACGATAAGCAGTTCATAATAGTATTAGGTGCAGATGGTGCTTCACAAATATGTCACAAAGGTTATTGAGTAAATGGTTCAAGGAGAACGCATCTAAAAAATTAACCAGCGCATTACTGTAGTCCAACTGCGACACTACAGAAATTTAAACATTTGGTAGTAATTAAAGTTGGACGTATTTTTTTGTTCCTTCGTCAGATGTAAATGATAATATAATAATGTACTCACACTGTCCGCGGTAATTGCGTTCTTGATGTACTGAGAGAATTGACGGTTGAAAGCTTCCTCATCTTCACCCTCAAGTGTTCGCATGTAGTTGGCTACGTGCTGGGCAAAGATATGTTGTCGGTGGACATCTGCGTTGAAAGATTTGGATTCGTTGTCGTATCCAGGAAACCGTTTCGTGCTGTCAATATCGCATTAGATTCTCAATGAACGTTATAACAACGTAAAATCACCCAAGTTGATTTTTAGAAAAGTCAGAGACACTTTATAATCTTATGATACCTGTACAAAGTTTCTTCCAATTAACGTAAAACACGTCAAAAGGCTTACACTTTGTGGTGGTTCAGATGACGCGCATGTGTCAGAAATTCATCACATAAACTTATGTCATTGAATAACACAATGCAAGGGAGAATTTAAATTACCTGTGGGGGATGTTTAGGCCTCCATCTACAGCACCCTTCATGGCGCCAAATACTCTGGCTCCAGTTGTGGTACGCATGAGACCTGTGTCCAAGTAACATCTGAATGCACCTGGTCCGTCATCTAATTCCTCGACGTTGTATTCATCACCTGTGACTTCCGTGGTGCCAGTGTACAGAGAGTCGAGACCTAACTTCTTCAAAAGCTGCAAAGACAAGCGTAGGCTATTGTTGTTAATGTAGAAAAGCGAATGATGAGACATATGCGGTACTTGTTTGATTACAAACACCATTCAGATTACATAGTTTTAGGGAACAATTGTTTCTTCTTCATATATGTATCAAAGCGAGCTGAGTGAATCATCATTTGGTGTTATCGAACTTAGATTACAATTGTTAACAGGATGGTTGCTTACCCTTCGGGCGAGAAGAAGACCCGTGCAGTAGGCAGAGGCATAATTGGTGAGACCAACTTTCACTCCGTACTTAGGTAACTCGTGGCTGTAAGCTGCGCACACGATCTTATCTCCTTCAATGCGCGAATATGCGACCTGAAATTTTGATAAAGAATCGAAGTTAGATTTTTTCAGAAAATTGCACACAAAGTAATTGGTTCAGCGATTTGTCAGAATATTGATAATTAGGGAACAATTGTTTTTTCTTCAGTTCTGTATCAAAGCGAGCTGAGTGGATCATCATTTGAGAATAATTACTAATCAAGTGAATAAGAACTTAGATAATACAAGCTTTAAATTCTTTACCTGACAGGTGATATCTTTGTTGGAGAGTCGGACGATCAACCTGTACTTGGGGGTGTTATATTTGTTCTTGTCTTGAATAGTGAGTCGTTTACGGGCATAGTAATCAGTCTTACCCTCCCGACGCCTCTTGAATTTAACCTGGTACCGCTTGAAGTACTGCTTGTTTTTAACCACCTTGACAAACCCCTGAAAATAAATAAAGTTATAACTTAGTCATCTATTTGAAAGAAATGAGACAGCAGTGATCCATCAACTGTGTGCAGGCAGTTTAATTGGCGAGTGCTAATAATGGGAAAGACAAATAGCTTAACAACAAAGATTTGATTAGACCGGGTTTGGGATTCAATCATTTGAGGCCATCTGGCCACAAGCTTACAGAAAATTAACCCCGAAATATAATAATTCAGAATAATACCTAGCCGGTCAAGAATGTGGAATGAGTCTGGGTTGGTATGTGGTTTGCTGAAGGACAACTGTTATAAGGAAAATTATACAAGAGAAACACCATATGTGATAATATGTATAATTTAAAAAGAGCCCACAGAATCCGTCGCCATTGCCAGGAGCGGTAGTAGCACACGTTGTGTGGTTTCCAAAATCGCATCCGGGAATAGTTAAACGATCTTCAATCCTCCAAGGTGCAAAACAACGCGCTGATATTCATGATTGCATGGATTCATCGATTGTAATAATATTTCAGGTATAATTTGCTTACCATTTTGCTTGATGCTTCCGAAGACGCTGTTACGGGGTTCCCTAACGACCGCGACGATACACGGCCTCCGTCGAAAAGAAGCAGCCTGACTCGGCGCCTGCGCCATGATTTCTCCCAATTTCGTCAGTGCACTCTAGAGGGCTGGTCGGTTGTTTCCGGACACGGCATTCGATAATCACGTGATCAGTGATCACGTGGGTCTGCGACCTCATTTGTTTCTCTCGATTCTCGAAGTTTGAAAAAGTTGGAATAGTTGGCAATTGTTTTTAACGGCCACTAATTTTTCTCAGTCGTTGGAAGTGCAGTGTTGAAAAATAATAGCGAGTTAATTATTCACTTAAGAAATTTCTTTCTTTATTAAATAACAATTCATAAACTGTAAGGGAGTAGTTATTGTTGCGAATGAAACTACGCACTAATTCAGTGTCTGTTTACAAGGAACAATTTTCCCGACTTGCCTGGAAGGACGCCGAGCCTTTTTCACTCGTACGACCAACCCGTAAGTTTTCACGCAATTATAACATTATAATAATTTCATACGTTTATAAATACATAAATATTCGATGCCACATTGGAATTTTACTTGCTTCAAGTTCGGTGTCGTGAATTTTACATGTGCGGTATAATACACGTCATACATGGTCTAACAATTATATACATCACTTAAATACTATTTTGATTCGTTATCCTTGCCCACCATGAAAATGGTGTACACAAGATAACGATGTTATTAATTTGCTCGCTATTCCCTCGCATGGGATGTCTCATCGGCTCCCCAGTCGTTCAAATCATCACCCCATCCATTGTCTTCAGCTGCCTCATCAACTGAAGCATTCGCCGCTTTGACGTCAAACATACTTCTCGTGGTGGTAGCTTCTTGTATGTGGAGGATCTGAGTTTTTTTTATTACCGGTTCCATGTCTTCGAAGAAGTCGATTTCTTCTTTAGACATTCTCATGGGCTTTGAGTTTTTTATGTCCAATTCCAGTATGTCTGATATAATTGGCTTCTTTGAATACTTTGAAGTTTCATCTTTCAAAGTGTTCGACGATCCCTCAGAATGTAATGCTCCTGCATCTGGAATTACTCTTTCGATCGATTCTTGTACATCGTTGGGCAGTCTCAATTCCGGCGACTTTGTTCCAGGTTGAGCACTATCTTGTGCGTCCCAATCTGACCAGTTTCCTTCTTCCTCGGGTAGAATTGGATCTAAATCTATTTGGTCCTCTCCACCGTCAGGCGAAGGTCTTTCTGGTAATTCTAATACTGATGTTTGTACATGCAATACAACGTCTGGTACACTATTTTTGTCTTTGGTTAAAACTGGAGCTACTTGACTTTCCTTCAACCGGTGAGCCTTGTTTGGTCGACCGTCTGTAAACAATTTTCCTCTGCTACCACCTATCACAGTCGCCGAACCCAACAGAGGGACTAGATCGGCTAAAGCTCTCAGTGTCGTACTGACTAAATGGTCGTTAGTGTCTTTAATTGCAACTAATAACTCGGGTAACACATGTAGCTTGAGATCGTCTGGTTGGAAGGCACCGACGAAAGAATTGAAATGGGAAAGAAGTAGCAGTCTGATCTGTGCATCGCGGACGCAAAACATTTGTAAAAGTTTCGGTACGACATATTTTTTGAATGTCGATAAGGTGAAGAGAAGGTCGGATTCGCTGTTTTCATCTATAAAAATTAGAATAGAGATCAATTCCGAGTCTACCATTAATATATGATATATTCTATGTATATTTCACTTAAATTTTACCTCTTGGCGTCAAAATAAAAGGCAGCAGTTTGGATTGAGCAGTAGAATCGAGGAGAACCATTCTAGACAGCAATAATCCGCCCAATTGTTCAGCCACTATTTTTTCTGGGAATTTATTTAGCTGCACCACTAAGTTCCTGACTCAACAGAATGTGTGCATTATAGAATCGAAACAATGCCAATAATCGTGTTTTAATAACTTACGAGAAAAAGTCCTGTTTTTCAGCCTCATTTTTTAACGGCAGTTCCATTAGAAAACCATGTATAGTTATGAATTCATGCGTAAAAAATGGATGAACAAGTACAGAGGAGAGTTTAGTTCTCAGTGAGGGATCAGCATTTTGTAAATGCTTTTTTGCCAATTCTTTAAAGTCTGATATCGAAGGTACATCATCTGCAGCAAAGAATTAGAATGAATGAATTCAACTGTAAGTTGATGATCAATTATAAACCTTGGAATTTTGTAGCCCTTGGCATGTAGTTACCATCACTTTTTAGGCTGAGAACTTCCTCAGCCAGAACTCCAAATGCAAATTGATCAATTGCCGAAGGTTCCATTAAAACCGCAGACTTTCCTCCATCTTCCTCTGGCGATATAGCTTTTTCATATCGGTAATTTCGAGTTTTTTGAAGATAGACTGGCGTCAATTCTGTGAATCTGCAAAGATACTCTAAGCCTCCCAATTTCCAGAACCCATCTGGTGTCACGTAGATAGCACTGCTGCATACGTTATTATGAGACGCTAGTGCCTTTTCGTGGAGAAATATCAAGGCCCGTAAAATGCTGTGTAGACCGATACAAATCTGTAGGGTAGTCTGCATTCCGATAACTTGCACCAAGGGTTTCACTTCCTCAGTAGCAAGAAAAAACTTGCTACCTTTATGCCACGATGATACATATTTTAGTATACAAGGGTGGCGGTGAAGCATCAAGTGCTGGAAAAAAATTAATCAGACGTCAATTAACTAAATTTTTTTTTTTTTATTGGACTTGAGTCACCGCTACTTGATATTAATTAACGATCAACAACTCTCACCTTAGCAGCTTTTTCTAGAGGAGATGGTTTACCGAAGTTAGCGCTAGAATGTAGAGACGGCTCACTGACAAATACGGACAATGTCTGTGGATTAATTCCATTCAAACTGGCACTGTGATGTAGCCAGAAATCCGTGATCTCAACAGCTTTTTCGTCGATCTCCAGCCCGCCCAGGGCACTTTTCTCGTTACCCATCAATATTTTCCTCGCGCAAGCAATCTTCACAATTCTACTGTATTTCGTTAACTAAATTAAAAACACCAACGAAAGAAAATAGTTCTTCTCTACTGTCCACACCCTGGCAAGTGTATTTCCGGGATCGGGGAGCTCTGCCTTCGGTCGTCTGCTATTGAATGTCGAATGACAGAAAAATAGGTTAGCTTTTCTTTGCTTGTTGTGATCGTTGTCAATGTTGTGATGGCATATAACGTCACGAAAAAACTTCATCCCAGAGAGGGCACTCTACTTTAAAAAATAATGTTCTGGAAATAAATTTGATTGGACGACAATTTCCTCTTCTGATTTTCAATTGTCTACTTGCCTGTGTTTTGTTTCATGGTGCTTATTGATAACGAACGCAGCGTTTGAAACATCAAAACTTTGTGCGTGATAGATAGAATCGTTAGTTGTGAACAGCTTAAATCATTGATTAAATGATTATTTGAACATGTCTTTCATGCCGCTTTGGCCGAATCTTCAGCCTCGTGCTATAGATCCTTTGTGGTTCGACGCAGACAAACCTTGTGACGATGAAAGTGAAGTTATGGCTCTAGAAAGAGATCATCAGGCCTGGGTAAACCAAGTTCACCCGAGTTTCACTACCCTAACGTACATGTTTTCAATATTATATTAATCTGGTTGCTGAACCGCTTTCAGATGGACAGCATACAAGCCGAACGCTACGATCAAATTCCAATTGGAAAACTGGCAAGTGATGTAAGTTGCCCTCGCTGTTCTATATTGCTTGTTACCCAATTGTCTCTCTCTCTTAATGTTTTTGAATTATTTTCTGATGCAATGTTATTTGCTTTATGTTTGCATATAAAATAATGATTGTATGAATATGTCTTCATGATTTTCAACAGTTTCGAGGTTCCGAGGCCGAGGAAGAGGAGGAAGAAGAAGAGGAAGGCGAAGGCGAAGAGGAGGAGGAGTCGGACACCCACGAAGAGGAGGAAGAAGAATTGGATGAGATAGATATGGAAGTGAGCTACACGCATCCGCAACAACGAACGAGCCCCGGTCTCAGTCCCGATACCCAAAGAAATCCCGTTTCCATCAGAATGGTGACAGCCCGCACCCTCCACTTCACCTAGATCCCATAACAGAATCGAAAATATTACCTGTGAGAAAACTCATTCACATATCCATACCGATTATTTGTTTTTTTTTTTTTTATGAAATACGCTGTCCGCAAGAAGCAGCAGTCTCTGATCGCTGTGAAAAAAATCAGTAAAAATCCCTTGTTGGAATATACGAATATGAAATAAATTTGAATTAAATAAATTACCGTGATTGAACAGGTATCCATCTTATTGACGAAGTTGGATCGTCGTGGTTATTATTGCATAGATGGAAACGGACGCTCCCTCTATCTTCGATGAAACAACGAGCGACGCAACGTACCGAGCACAGGTATCAAGGGACCTGCATCTCGCACGGAGGTAAACCAACCACCGCGGTTTTGAGGAACTGCGGTGCCATAGTGGGTGTTAAAACAGTTATTCGAGCACCTCGGATTACGTAACTCGACTAACGGACGGAGGTCACGACCCCGCTGACCCAGTGCTAGCCAACTAGCGCCCTGACCATGATAAATCCTCCCCTACGCAAGCGTGGTAATATTTGAAAAAATAATCCTCCCATAAAAGAAATTAGGACCGGAGGGATAATCCAGAACACCGTGTAATTAGGTACTTCGCATTTTTACTCATTTCAATTAACCCGCTCAATGCGACAAGTTGGGCTTCTCCTTCCCTCAATTATCCCCGGAGAGCCAACTCATCGCGTGTCGTTTCGAGCCAAAAAATTGATCGATCGCAATAACATCACGTATAATTCGGTGATCATTTCAACGATAAATGATAATCGCACACCCTGTAGAGAAGTGACCGCTGGTACGCCGCGTGATCTCGCGCTGTACGTTACACCTATGTACTTTACGTACGTGTATACATATGTATATATATACGTATATATATATATATAAAGCTTGTACCCACGTGTAGTGAGTGAGTTCTGGTGGGTTGTTGTATAGGTACGTACCCACCTCTCGGAGGCAGCGGGCAGCCCGGCCTGCAGTAAGCGAAGTAAAGCTAAAGCCAGGTTGGTGCCCCCGCTAGGGTGAACGAACGCCGACACACAACCGACCCGAGTAAAACCGCCTAACACACCATGGCGCAGCGAAACGCGAACGCAACAAGACGAGCTACGACGACGACGACTACGACGACGACGACGACTACTACCGCGGGGATCCTCGATCTCGAGAACGGAAAACCGAGAGCCCCGGCCTAAGCCGATCTAAACGCCGTAACCCCGATGTGAGGTGAAAATCGAGGAAGAAGACGAACCGACGACGTTGGTTCGCCGCAGCTGTGGGAGGCTACGGGAGCGTCGGGGAAGTGAGTATCTCATGAAACTGGAGCTCGTCTAGAATTACACGAAATTTCGACCGGGGATAGGAGAACTGGATGTTTACGAAATCGTATCCGCGAACCGAATTAAAAATAACGATCTATAAATACGACTCACCGGGTAAGAAAGAAAAAACATTCTCCCCCAAATTACCGCCCTTAATTATCTTCCGTGATTAACCGACAATTACCAGAAGTTATGCAGCGGATCGAATTGCCTGTTTCGTTTGACATTCGAACGGCATTTGCATCCGATCGTTATTCTCGTTTTTCTTTTCCCCATCTAGGAATAAGTACGTCTGCCGTGAAAATGAGTCATACGACGAAGCTCCTGACAACGGATTACGGAAGAGCTGGATCTCCGCGCGCGCCAGTCCAACTCGGAAACTAGAAGTCCGAGAGGAGCCCCGAGCCAAGGGTCGAGACAATGAGGAATCGTAGCCCGCGGAGGAACGTCGGGAGCGGGGAAAAGGGGGTAAGCCCACGCACTCCACGTAACTCCGGGTACATCGTAAGCGGTATTTTATAAGTGGCTGTACTCTTGTACGCGTATCGCGCGGGGGGGCCCGCTGCCGATAACGGGGAATCGCTACAGTTTCGTACACCGAATCGACGTCGACTGTCGAAATATAATTTTCTACGGGATAGCTTAGCGCATCGAATTCTCCGGGCTAACAAGCTGCGTACCGTTACGAAGAACAGAGCTACGTGAAATTTATTTATATGCGTTTCAATTGATAATCCGTCGGAGCGTATTTCGTCGATACGTCGATACGTTTCCGTAACACGCCGATCGCCTCTTCGTCCGTGAATATTTATATCGTTCGGCCGCGCGTATCTCTTCTCGTACACGTACGGATGCAGGCTAATGCTAAGCTCCCTAACCTACCTCAAAAGAAGTTAACCGTAGTATAGAGAAGAAGAAGCGAAGAGAAGGAGGAGAGATAATAAATCAAGAGGGCTGCCGGCGCTGTTGGCTGTTCGCCGCTCTTAGAGGAACCCGGGCGGCGGGAGGGGGGGAGGGGGAGGGGGAGGGGGAAACGCGAGTCGCGCGGACGTGCGGGATGACGGAGAAAGTATAACAACTAGCGTAGAATGAGAATCAAGAGTCGAACCGGAGAAAGATAGAGAGAGAGAGGGAGAAAGAGAAAGAGAGAGAGAGAAATTGCCGAGTTTCTCGTGTGCGTAAACCCGTAAATATAGCTCACCTACGTTCGTACGCACACCCGGTGCGTGCCCGTACGTACGTACACGTAACGCAGAGGCGGGTGGGTGAAGCAACGAAGGGGATGGTGTGCGCGCGCGATACCACAGGGAAAGAGGGAAAGAGGGAAAGAGGGAAAGCTCGGTGTCGGGGGAGAAGGAGGAACGGCGGCGGCGTCGTACGAAGGAAGACGCGGCGCGGAAAGAGAAGAAGAAGAGAGGAGGGCTGAGAGAAAATTCGCTCCACACGTTCGCGTATAACGTACCGGGGGGACGGGTGTGGAGGAGAAACTGGGAAGCGAAACCTGGGGCCACGGTTCCCGACTTCGAGTCAGTCGCGCGCGGGCTACGAAACGCCGTGTATACGCTTCTGCGGACGGGGTAGCTCGAACTGCCACGTGGGATTTTTTTTTTTCTCGGCAAACTTCGGGAAACGCCGGTGCCGGAAGGGATCGTACATCGTCGAGAAACAGATCCGATGAAAAGAGCATGCGAAAAGAGGAAAAACAAAAACGCTGATGGCGATGACGATACACCCGCACTTCGAATAACCAGTGGGGGGGGACACCTGTCTCTCCGTTCGCCGAATTACGGACAAACGAAGCGACGAGTCTCGTATCATCGTCTCGTTTGAATATATCTTGCGAATATCGTTTCGTGGGTTCGATTGAACGCGAAACGTACGCGATTCATTTCTGATCCTTGTGTCGGGTACCGTAGGAGATAAAGTGCGTGAGGTGAAGTATAAGATACAAGAGACTCGGGGGTGACGGGGGAAGGAAAATTGTTATTCAAAACTTATTTGTCAACGAAAAAGATATATCAGTGGCTTGCAAATGTGAGACAGCTGTCTTTTCTTCTTCTTCTTCTTCTTCTTCTTCTCCTACAATTGCTGTTGGAGGAAAAAGTGACTTGTTGTGACAGTGATAATAAAAAAAATTTTTTTTTTCCTTTTCTTTTTTTTGCGCCTGACGTTTCGTGGAAAGTTACATTCTCTTCTTTTATTTTCTTTATTTGTTTTTTTTTGTTTTCTTCTTTTCATACATATCGTTGATGGATTTCTACCTTGGATATACCGCTGTTTTATTTCGGTGAGTTTTAACGCTATTGCTCTTGAATATCGATACGATTTGTAATTAATTGACATCAGCGAGGGGGTATCTGTTCATTTTTCCAATCTCCTTCGGGAACAATCTTATTCGAGGAACTCGATTGGGCAGAAATCAGAAAACAAATGTAGCGGATTCGAAAAGGGTAAAAAAAAAAAAAATTAGTCCGAGGAGGGGGCGCGCTGTTCATAATATTCGTGGCGCGCGCGCGCGCCACCGCGCTTGATTAATTATGATCACGTAATAGTTCGCCTCGATTCGACGTGTGTAACACGCGTCGATTAAGTGGAGCGTGTATAAAATTTTTTTTTTTTTTTACAAGAATACAAAAGTTCACCCCGCGCTACGTCGATCGTTGTAGGGCTATAGGGCGACGCGAGAAGAGGCGATGCCGTTCGAAGAGAGAGAGAGAGAGAGAGAGAGAGAGAGATAGAAAAAAAAAAAAGAAACAAAAAGTAAAATTCAAACAAACAAACAAACGTACGTAAATACCTCACCCTTAAGAATCGATCAATAAAATCTACACCCGGCACGCGATTATTACCCTCCCAAATATCGATCGAGGTTCCTTAATTAAACAGAACGCGCACCGGCACGGCGTTCGGCGAGGCCGAATCAACCCTTAAAATTTTTCCACGCCTCGGCCGACGGTTTTGACTCGGACGAAAAAAAATCCTCGAATTTCTCGACGTTTTAGAGACGACGCAGTTTCCAATTTCTCGTCGATCTTCGGATTCCGTTTCTCGTTATTCGACGTCACGGCGTCGCTGAAGATTTCGCCCCGTAATTCCGATCCTCGCCACCGCCGGTAAATGATACACGGAGGGGGGGGGGGGGAGGGGGAGATTTTGCCGGAGGCGACTCGAGATCCTCCCGCCGCGTTCCGCGTTCATTGTACATGTATATAGCGTTGCGCATTGTTGCGGTTTCTCGAGCATTATACAATACATACCTGTGCACCACGTACCCCGTACCATACCCGTGGTCGGTTGGTTCAGGTACGTAGGGCACGGGGGGTGCTCCGGGGATCCTCGGGGAAATTCGTGCTCCTCGGTTTTTCGGCTACGACGATCGTCGTCGTCGTCGTCGTTCGCGCGCGCGCGCGCGCGTTTCCTTCGGGATCGCGGGAGGGTCCGGTTTTTCCCGCGACGCGCGAAACGCGCGGACAATTTTCCGAATCGACGTTACGAACGCGACAGCGGGTTTTGTTTTTTTTTTCCCCCCCCGACCAGGAGTCGAAAGACGCGACGACGCCCCTGACGAGGTAGATGACCGCCGAGCTACTTGCCCCCCTCCATAACACCCGTATATTCTCTCTCGCACTCGGTTCACAAACTCTCGACCGTACACATGTAACGAGCCGGCGCTCTTCGAGACTCGACTTCGCTCCGGTAGAAATATATACATATATGTATGTATGTATGTATGTATGTATGCAAAGGTCCGAAATTATCCGCCCTGGAAACTGAAATCTTGAGCGAGAGAGAACGAGGACATCCGAGATACATCCGATAAACTTAGGGGTGCAGAGGGGGGGGGTAACGAGATGTAGGTACGGATAAGGTAGAAGTAGCTACTACCATCCTGGCCAAACCTGGAATAACAAAGTTTTGCCACCTCCGAGAAAAGTTGGAATTCTCGCCTCTGCGACAAAAGTTGAAATTAGTAAGGTCCGCACGCGCCCTTCCTAAGGTTAGCGGAGGGTGGTGGCGGTGGCGGCGGTGGTGGTGTTCAAAGATCGCGCGACGCCTGCGCGTCCGCTTACAGGTAGACGGTGAAGCGTTGCAGTTAGCGCGTACGTTAGGGGTGAGCGTTCGCGACCGCTGCGAGGAGGAGGAGGCGGAGGAGGACGACGACGACGGAGATTCTAGCGTAGGGATAATCGGCGTCGTAGCGGTGAGATTCGGGGCGGATGAGAGAAACGCGCGACTCTTCGTACGTATGTACGTGGGTACGGAGCGCGCAGAGCGCCCCGTAGAGAGGAGCGGAGCGCGCACGCCGCAAATGCAACGCGATGCGGCAACGCTATGCAACGAAACGCAACGCGACGCAAAACTTCTTCTCTTCGGCGCTCGGCGTGTTCGCCGCTTTTGCGCGCGGTGCAATGACCGCCGTTGACCACACGTCATCGAACAGTGACGTCATAGGCTGTTGCACCGCGAGCCCCTCTCAGCGTACGATACGTCACCGTTCCGCAACAGGAACGCGACGAACCGACATCATCTTTTTCTCATTCTTACTCCTCTTCTTCTTCTTCTTCTTCTTCTTCCTCTTCTTCTTCTTCTGCTTTAGATTGCGACGCTCGCAGCGGCGGCTTTTGCATCGCTGTTACAGCGGCGTAGACGCGCGTTACGCACCCCCCCGTCCATCCTTCGACATCCTCTTCTCAGCTTTACGTAAATCGTTTTCGCGGGAAAATATCCCACGGGATAACGCCCTCTGACCGGACCACGGAAAACTGTCGTTTCTCGCACAGTCCCTCTTGTTTTTTTTTTTACCGCTCGATCATCTCCACATTTCTTCTGATGCGGATATACAGACATGCGGTCGTGGTGACGACTCGTGAGCGAATTCTTCTCTCCTCCTTTTTTTTTGTCTTTCCAACTTTCCCCAAAAAAATTCACCCTTTCGAAACGAATCGAACGATTCATATGCATTCTCGTTGATCAGCGTCGGATTTCGACTACAATAGTTTCACGCATTCGAGAGAAACGCGGTCCTCCTGTGTCGAAGACGAAGTAAACGACGCGCGCGTACAACGCGTGACCATCGGCCCGGGTGACGAAGACTCGAGCGAATGCATCGGATAAATGCAGCGTAGACGGCGAGCATCGCGTGAATTGAGAAAGTGGTTTAGCTTTCTCCGAATGGCGTGTGCGCGCTAGGTTACGCCGCGATCCCGCTAGCGATCAAACTTGTATATGTATATATTTACCTATACCCACCGTGTTATACATAGGATATATAGTGTACACGTGTATATGTATACGTATACTTGTTCATTTAATTCTAGCGGAGCTCCGTAACCTCAGTTTTCAAGAGTAGAAAGGACGACGAAACTACAGGGTGTATTGTATACATATGTATATATGTATAATGCGGATTATCGTAGCGTGTGAATAATCAAATTCATATTAGTTATATTCGCGGGATTGTAGAGATCGAATATCTCAGGGTGGCGTTTTACCTGTGTTACTCAATACAGTGGACGATGACGATGACGATGAGAGAGAGAAGAAAAAAAAAAGAAAAAAACGAAACTCGAATCACGCGTTCATTAATAATCGCATGATTTCAGTTTCGGTATTGCAAAGAAGAAGAAAAAAAAAAATCAACGAAGTTCTGTGTACATACGGCGAGTATATGGATAATAATAAATAGATATATGTATATACAGAGCGGGCGAAGGTTACGGCGAAAGTTTAACCCGCGGATGTACATATAAATTATACTCCGCAGGCTTGGCGATCTGTTGTAGTTTTTCCTTTATTTCCATCTTTCGAATTACATAGCACTGCATTTTGGCATTTTTTTTTTTAAATGTACCATAGCCTTTGATTTTTTCCCGGATTCTGGGCTCGCGAATCTACTTTCTTCTTATCCCAAGTTTGTACGATGTTATTCTCACGTGTTTCGAGGCTGGAGATCCGAATTATTAGAAAAATATCGATTCGTCCATCGAATTTTATCGCCATTCATCGCGCTGAAAATTCAAAAATTCACATCGATTGCAAATATCGATTAAAAATAGTTCAAATCAATTTCACGTGTATTTGAAACCGACTCGATTTCCATGTTTAGTTATTCTCGGCGCCTTTGAGGGATTGGCCCTTCCCTTCTGACGGCGAATCGCGGTCCATGACCGAAAAAGCGTAGGTCACGCCCTTCGTGTTCTTAGCCCTTGGTATATGATATATCGAGCGTGTTGAATGCACATCGAAAGAGACTTGCTCAAGAGTCGCTGGGGGGGGGGGGGGCGGTGGAGGGGAAGGGGGAAGGGGGGGAAACGGCGGTACGCGGCAACGAGGAGGCGAGCGTTGGTTAACATTAGGTAACCTTGCTTCTGGTAACATTGGCCCAAATAATGGCCACTGGCCCCAAACTCGTTGGGGGCCTCGCCGGGACTCCGAACTCTCGCGAGTTGGCCTAGACTTTTCTCCGTAACGCGTTTAAACCCACCGCCCGATCGATGACTGTCGAATCGCTACCTCGTGTACATGTAACTGCGTGTACGTATGTTTTTTTTTTGTTTTTTTTCATTTCTATGCAATAACTACGCAATTCGTCTATTCGTCGAAAAACCGTATAATTAGTTTTACGTACATATATACGTTGAAATAGTCGCGCGACAGTCACCCGCGACACGCCGAATTGCAATCGCGACGACGATAACAAACTCATTATTATACGTATACGTTCTTCTTTCCCTCCTTGTTTTTTTTTTTTTTTTTTTTTTTCTTGTTCTTCGCGTTACGTATCTCACGATATGCAGGTAGGCAAATAATTTGTGCATAACGGCGTGAGATGCGTATCTCTTCGTGTGTATTATATATATATATATATATAAAATATACAAATTTAGCATAAATCCTACGGCAGATGTCGATGACTGACACTGGCCCACTAAACGTACGTTAACATCACGTAATATTATTATAGTAAATAACCCCGCCAATAATTTCACGTACACGTTATATATCCTCATCGTTCGTCACGTTCGCCTCAGATTCCGACCTTGGACCGTTCCGAAAATTAATATCACCTCTTGTGAAAGGAGAGAAAAAAAAGGGCGGGGAACTTCGAACGATCGACGTTTCTTTATTTAATTCGTTTTTTTTTTGTTTTTTTACTTTGTTTTTTCTTCAATTTTTCAATTTTTCTCTCACTGATGAGTAGACAACCGATTTATAATTTGTTCGGCGTATGAAGTCTGTAGTAATTCAAGCAAAAAAAACTGTTTTCAAACTCAGAGCCAAAGTAGGCGAAATTTTCCCGCTAAGCTTTATACAGATTTTTGGACGTATACCTATTCTCAGGCATTTTTAGTTTTGTCTTAGGGTCGATCGATATTTGCTCAATGAAATCGTCGAGTGAAAGATGCGGTGGAGGTGAATAATGTTATGTGTCGTGTGAATTTAATTCTGACTTCACGTTCGAAGGACGCGATCATGCGTCGCCTTTTTTGCACTCGTAATATCGCAACCGAAAAAAAGGAATTTGAAGAATAAGAGGGGAAAAAAAAAAAAACCAATTTGCCGGAGTCAAGAAACTTAAATTAGGCGTATAGGTTGAGGACATATTTTTATGTACCGCGAACGTACATACCAGATCCGTCGATGAGATGTAGAATTCCGCGATCGGTTCTATATATTTCCTCAATAAATTAATCATCATATGCATAAAATTCATTTCTTTTTTTTTTTCCCACGCGAAATATGTATAACGAGAAATTGGAGTCGATAAAATTGAATGCGTTCATTTATTTTTTTTATTATTTTTTTTTGTTTTCAATTTCAAAATTGAAAACAATTACTGTATATGAGAATATATTTGCACGCAATTGTTGAACGAATCGAATATATATCCGTCTAATTATCGTTCCGTTGAAAAAAATTTGTTAAATTTAGAACAAATTTTTTTTTTTTCGTCAATCAATATTACACATATTTTTGTTTTTGGGTTTGTTTTTTTTCTCTCTCACTCGTTCGCGTCATCGCCGGGTATAACGCGTTACCCATTACGCATAGGTAGGTGTATATGTATACCTTAATTTTATTTTTTAAGGTTTCGCACACAGAATCAACTATTATATCAGCTGTGCACAGGTGCAAATTATAGATATAAAAAAAAAAAAATTTGAAAAAAAAACAAAAAAAAATGAAAAATAAAAAAAAACCAACCGCGATATTTGGGCCGTAGGGATTGCGATTGTATTGGTTAGATACCTTTGACTAGTTTGTGCGCAAATGACTCGAATTTTTACGCACGTATATATATATAAATTATACGAGATCGAATATCGTGACAAGAGCGAATCGCTTATCGATTTTTTTTTTTTGTTTTTTCATCTCAATTTCGCCGATAATTTCGATACAATTTCGCGGTCGAGTGTCGAGCTCACGAAACGACGTAGGGACTGGTGCGCGAGTGCCGAAAAAAAATAAAAATAAATAAATAAATAAAAAAATGAAAAAAATGAAAAAAAAAATATATTATGTATCGACGATGTGTACCGGTGACGATGACGTCGATCGACGACGACGCGTGGGCCTACGGACTCAATATATGTCACGGAAAGTCATTGCCTGGGCCTTGACTCCACTTTTGAACGGCCGGGTGTATATAGGTATACGAAATTTTATATATTATATACACATGTACGTAAAGGCTGCACAAATGTGCGCGTCGATCCGCGATGTATATACCTGTACAGTTTGCCGAAAGTGAGCAATATTACATTAACGAATTATATTACACCGTACCCGTACAACGTAAGTACATACACGCGTGGTATTACGGTGGTTTATTTTCGTCTTTTAGAAAACTTAGCAATCGTCTGGCGGGTACGCGACACCGTTTCTCAGTTTCTCGTTCGCTCTCCTCTTGCTCTCGACGTTTTCCAAGGGCCCTACGGCCCGAAACTCACGCTCCCGTGGCATTGGGCCCAAGAACTTATGAAAAAGGCCCTTCGAACGACTCGACGGCTGTATACCCATATGAAAATCTATCCTTAGCCTAAATTCAAATAACTATACCTTTGGGTTATATACATGTGTGTGTATATCGTGTCGATATCAGCGGGTGGCGAAAAATTCCGTTACCAAAATATCGAACCGTCTAGTTTTCTTGAATGGGATTTGGAATGGGAAAGGGGGGGGGGGGGATTCGATTTTCCCCCTTCAACCCTTTGCGGGAGGGGAAGGACTGTCGAGGCTCGAATTTTTCGGAATCACCGGAGGAAAATCCTCATTGAAACGAGTAGAGAAATACTTACGCGTGTGTACGGAGGCGTGATAAAATAAAATAAATTATATACCCTTAGGTACACGCGTGTCGTACATATCTTCTTTACACATGTACAGGTACGTCGTGTACGTAGAAAAGAAGATAATCGTCGAAACGCGGAACTCCGTTAAATGCAGGGCTGTCGGTATACGCACGCACACGGATAGACACGTGCACGTCGCGTTTATATACATATATACACACGTATTGACGTTGTACGGTAATATGCACACGCGAGTTTATGTGACGTCACAAGGCCGTACGCCGCGACGCCGGTAATGGGGGTGGGAGGGAAAGAGTCGAGCAGAGTGAATCGCCGAGTGAGCGACGTCCGTACGCCGCGACGCCTTTTCTCCACTCCCTCGTTGTCGCGTGGTGGCTAGGTATATATATATATGTATATGTATTTTTTTTTTTTTCTCGCTTCATTTCGCGACAAAATCCTTTTCTAATTTCAAATTATCGCACGCGCGCGAACTGCGCGCCCAAGCGAATATGGAAAGAATAACGAAGAATTCGATATCGCGCGGAGATGCAACCGCCGCCCCTTTTTTTTTTCTCGCCGTCGGATCGAAAATAGCGCGAATCGAACTAGGCGCGTACCGAATGTCTGTACACGTATATAGGTGTACGCATGATGTAATTGAAGGGTTTGAGTTCCTCGCGGCTATAACGTGCAATTTTAAGATGTTTGCCTATGTAATTCCCCGTATAACACCGTACATATGTACATATATGTGTGTGTGTAGTAGGGTTGAAACGCTTAATCACTCCCTTGCGGTATTATGTGAGGACGTATTTATATACGTGACACTAGCGAACAAAAATACACTCGTGTGTCGCTATATATATATATATAGATGTCTATATATTTTTTTGTTTTACAAATAGCATATATGTAGGTACCTTATAAATTACGTAATTTCTGCACCGTCGCCCGTTATCCTGTATTGATATATATATATACATATATATGTACACACATGTATCAGACTCGCCATTCTCAACAAGCGCGTAACACATATATATATATATATATCTGTTATATAAAATGGTACATGCATTACATACGGTACATACACGCGCATATATATATATATATATATATATATTTAAATGACGTTGCAGAGTTCAAACAGTTACGGGGCAGGGATTTAAATTCTCGTTCCATGTGACCGATAATCTGATTATCCTGAAACATAATTTCTTACCCCCCCCTCCCCCGTGAAACACACCGGCGTACAGGGTATACAACGTTCAGGAGATATACCGCACGTTGAAGATCAAGAAGAGAAAGAACCTCAGGTGTTAACGAAGCTTCCATTTCTTCAGTAACTAAAAATTTATTTTATTCGATTTTCCACGACGTTGATATTCGTGAAATCATTTACTAGTCGCATCGACGATAATAATTGTACGACATATGTATTAGCTGTACGCGGTGTGCATCCGTAAAGAAGAAAAGATGGCGTTATTAATCCAAATCGTCATCGTCGTCGTCGTCGAGAAAAACGGCAACGGTGATGATGCTGCTGCCGATGCCGATGCCGACGATGATGATGATGATGATTCGATTCGGAGAGTAAAATTGCCTTCGCGCGCATTTGTGAGATGTGATATAAGTTGGTTTACCCGTTTTCAATGTGCGCGTGCGAAGCTAGTGACCGTGGCTGTGGCCTTACAGTCCTCCTCCTCCCTCCCCCCCCCCTCCCGTCTTCTCCCTCCCCCTCCTCTCCGCGCCTCCTCTCTCTCTCTTTCTATTTCCCCCCTCCCTTCCCCTCCCCCACCCCCCGCCCCTCCCCCGAATATATCGCCTAGGATACAACCGACTCTCGATCAGTCCTCGCGCGGGTGTTCGAGAGAGACAACATGCGCTTTTATCGCAGTGGTGGTGGCGGTGCGTTCGTGTTTCGCGGCTACGGCGTCTACTACACCGAAACGCGTTGGTGAAGGAGCGAGAGTGAGAGAGAGAGGGCGAGAGGGGGGGGGGGGGCGATGGAAATCGGAATAGAGAAATAGACGGAGGCAGCAGAGAGAGAGAGAGAGAGAGAGAGGGAAAGATCGCGATTCCAACCTAGGCTAGTAAAGTGCGGAGTGGAAGGCAGCGGCAGCTAGCTAGCTCGCTCGCTCGCTCGCTCGTCCGTCGCCTGCCTTTACTCGCGGCTAGGTTCGTTCCGTTCGCTAGGCAAGCCAAGAGTTGACTTGGCTCCGAAAGCTCAGTGTTCCTTCGCGGTTCCAAACATACGAACGCCTCTCGCGTTTCGCGCTCCTCTCGTCTATGCGACAATATCGTCGAACAAGTTTTTTTGTTATTCTTCGATTTCCCTTTTTTGCTCGTTCGGGGATACATTGAAAATTTTCTTCGGAACTTTTGTTCACTTTTCATCGTCGATTTACGTTGTCACGGATGCGCGATAACGAATCCACGCGACGTTCGTACCTTCGACTAATTGACTCGAGTCGAATGATAATCAATTTTGTGGACACGTGAACAATTTTTTTCATCGTTCGTCGCGGTGTACTATACGTACGGAGTGACGATATTCGTACATCATTCGATCGGTATCGTTAATGTAACCGATGAAATTGTGCTACGGATTGACGAAGAAAAATTTTTCTCAAACAAACGCGGTAACGAACGAGTAAATAAAAAAGCCAAAAAATCGGCCGCCGATCGTGTTTAATCGGAGTTGAAGGAAATCACGAATCTGAAGAATCGAATATAAACGCGCGCGACCTAACGCAACTACATATATATATATACACACATACTGTATATGGTATATAAGAACGTGAAACGGTGTACCGCGTACATACTCGTGTACACCTATTCGCTATTACTTTCCACGATAATAGATATGAAAGTAAACTGTACACACGGAATAATCAATGACATTTATTCGAAAAAATGAAAACGAAAAAAACACAGTGCCAATTGTTCATGGAGAATAGTGATTTTCTATTCTCTGTCAAATTTCTTTTCGATATCGTCCGACGTATGCAATTATTCTCGATATATTGTTAGATTTGAAAAGAAAGAAGAAAGAAAAAAAAAACATTTCTTTTTTTTGGTTATTCGATATCCATAAAATCTTTTAACAAAATTAACGAATAATTTTTAATTATTTACACACGTGCTGAGTCGATTGGATCGATCGATCGGAACTATAATAAATATAAAATAAGAATTCTATTTCTCAACGAAAGTTTCGTTCTCTGTATAAAACTTTTTCACACCACATATATGCATACAATCGCAGGTATATATATGTGTGTATATATATAGAAATGAGAAAACTTTCTTTCGTTGATTTAAAAATAATTGTAATTTAAAAAAACGATCGACCGTTTTTAATCAAAGTTATAACACAAAATATACATCGTACGTTATTCTTTGTCACTACATAACGTATATATACATATATATATATGTGTATACATATTATTTGTATATCTTACACATATGCGATCAAACCGAGCTGTAGTTGCATTCGCGGCAGTTGGCAAGGTTTCATTTAATTTAGTCGACGTATCCTATATGCATATGTCCAGCGGTGTAATCGCGAACAGTTGACCGGTAAACGGGACTTTTTCGAATTGAAAGCAAAAGAAACTGTATAAACAATAATAACAATAATAATAAACGACAATTGTTGTTATTACAATAAGAGAAACAACAACGACGGTTAAAAGTGCAGTGAAACACCATCGTTTACGCGTCCAGTTCGAATGTTATCAAATATTCGTTAATTGCGTCGTTCGTAATATTTGACACTTACACACGCGGTGTTAATTTTTTTGTTTAATTAATTAATTTTTGTTTTATTTTTCGTTCGAAATCTTATTCTGCTTGACGACATTTCGAAACAATTCACCTTGTACGTTTCTCAATGAAAACACAAACGGAATGCAATGTAAAAGAAATGTTGTTCTACACAATAATCCGAGAGAATTTTTAAACGACAATAATAATAACAATAATAGTTTATATCCTAATTTATTTATAATTTAATCGGAACGACCGTCAGTTGCCGACAGTCTGCGACGGGATTAAGTTCACTTTCTTTCAAAATTTGTTGGGAGAGAATTTTTTTTCTTCTTCTTTAATTTTCCGCACTCGTGTTTTGAGAAATAAAAAAAAAAAAATTATCCTTTTGAAAGTTGCGGATTTCTAACAACTTTTTGATGCGTATCAACCTTCGATATACCTGAACGTGAATCGAATTTTCTAACGGATGTTGATAATTTTAAATAACAAAGTTTTCGTAAAACAAATAAAAAGTGTGTGACATAGAGGGTGTTCTAGTATATAAAGGTAGAAAAACGAATAAAACGAAAGAATTGTAAAAGTGTGCCTTTTTTTGTTTTTTTTTTTCTTTTCGTCGACACGAGGAAGGAGCAGAAATTTTTCATCGCAACAATTTATAGGTAAATTTTATTCAACGATTCAAATATACGTATACCTATATATTTTAAATACACATGGTGAAAGGGAAAATATTTATTTCTATATATATATATAATTTCGATGAGTTATTATCGTGAGCTGAATGAAATTAAATTCCACATATATACCTACAGAACTACTGTAATATGAATATATATATATATATATTTTTTTTAACAGATGTTTTACTGCAGATCTCGCATAATGTAATATAATAAAATATGTATATATAAACTGATGGCGGATACGGAACTTAGCACCGTATATATTTAGCATATATATATATGTATATCTATATATGCGTGTATGTATTACGTCCGATCACATAGGTACGCACATAACGTATACCTATACAGGCGTACATAGGTGCGCGTAATAATTATCGTTATTAATTACGCGACGTTGATGTGTACCGTTGAAAAAATACCATAATATCGGTAACGATTTGAAAAAAAAAAAAAAAAAAATTGTTTCAAAAAATCCGACCATGTCGTGGATTTTCATTATGTTATTCATTCGATCGGGTTGCGCGTAATAATACGTAAAAATTAGATCACGGTCAACTCTTTGTTTTACGAAATACAAATATCGTTTTAATGTCAAATTATTACTTTGATGAGCGACTAATTAATTACATCAATAATAACAAATATAGTTGCGATACACCGAATACGTGACTTTTTTTTGTACAACAAGAAAAATTTTTTTTTTTTTTTTTATTATTATTATAACAACAATCGTCGATGATTGACGCACGTGGATCAGTTTTGTTAATTCTACACAGGTACAACTATATATATATATACCCATAATAATTATCACACGTGTTATACATCGGATGAAAATGTCAAGTTATATATATATATATATATATACATGTATAAATATTACACGTAGTTTGATAACAATTTTTTTCATACTTTCTATTTATAATCGACGCGAATAAATAATTGATCGTTTTCAACCAAAAAAAAAAATAAGGAAAAAGAAAGAAAACGTGCGTACGTAAATTTTTTTTTCGATTTATAAAAATTTTTGTCGTTCGTCGGATTCATCAACGGGGATCGAAAGGGAATAGAAATAAAATTAAAAAAGAAGAAATTGATGTTAACAATGATAATAATAATATCGATGCGATGACAGAATGCAGCGGCATCGTCGAACAAGTAGTAGTTAGACACACACGCGCGTGTGTGCGTACGTTATATTATATACACCGAAGATTATTTTGAGCCTAGGCCACAAGGTGGCTAGTATTAGCAGCAGCATCGTATAAATACTTGGTAACATATGTATGTACATAGGCGCGCGTACAGCGCACCGTGTTACTACCGCATATGCAGAACTTTATAATCGCAATAAACTTAGCATTGGACGCGCTTTGAGGTGCATACGGTGCAACCAGCGCGTACGCGACCCTCGGAGTCTCTTTTGGACTATGATGATATTATATTTTTATCATCGGGTATTCATTTAATAAGTTTGGCGTAAGGATGGGAGATCGCTACGTAGCTCGACGACGACGACGATAATTGTCGTCGAGTGCAGTTAGCGATCGGTTGCAGGTTTTTTTCTCTCAATGGCGTTACAAGTAGCGCGGCGGTGGTGGTGGGTAGGTAGGTAGTAGTTGCGTTGCGTTGTTTCGTACGTTCGTTGGTCGCGGCGGCGTCGGCGGTTCGCCGCGTTCGTCGGTCACTCTCGCTTGTTAGTTACGTGGAGTAGCGGCCTTCGGAGGCCCAGGGCCCGGGGGCCCAGGGCCAAAACCATCTAGTATGGCGATGGCGTAGTAAATATTCCGACCAATGGTGTGTAGCCGCTGCATACTTTGATTATCCTCGCGAGCTCGTACACTTTGTCGTCAAATAAAAATAAATAATATTAACAATAACGATAAAGAGTTGTACCCGCGATACGACAAATGAAGGTAATCACGTACTTTCGAATACGTCTATCTAAGGGCAAACCCTTCCTCTCTACGTTCGTTTCACTCTTTGTCGCGGCGTCTCTCTATGTGTTTTTTTTTCCTACTTTTTTTTTTCTTTTTATTTGGTTTTTTTTTTTTCTATTCAACGTCTGCTAGCTTCCTTTAGCGCCGTTCTCTCTCGAGGGCAGGGCGCGCAAAGGTCGCGTGCGTCTAACTTTATTACTGCTAACAATAATTATTGTTATTATCATTGTGCGTGAACGAACATGGAATAAAATTTATCAATTATATATGTGTGGAGATAGATATGATAATTGTAACGCGGATTTATGGACAGCTGCCGTTGGGAAAAGTGAAAAAAATCGTTGCAGGGATTGGTTTTCTTTTTTTTTTTTTTGTTTTATGATATTCACGGCTACCTTCGATAATTATTATATTAGGTCAAGAGTGACTCCACGGATGGTGATACCGAGTATTAATGACCCCTAAACGTGTACCTACATTGCTGTACCGTAATCAAGTTTTTTTTTTCATTCAAATTCAAATCAATGATAAAATGAGAGTAGTAGGGAAAAAAATTTTCACGGCATCGAGAGATCAATGAGATTTGGGAAACTGGAATCATTGTGGGGGGGGGCGGAAAAGAAAGGAGAAAAACGATAGAAAAAATTAAACGAAGAAAATCAGAAATTAATTCGACGTATATGTATACCTACGTTTCAAATACCAACCAATTATTACGTTATGTGTCGGTATATTTATTAATTTTTCATTCTTTCTTTTTTTCCCTATCTCGCGAACGTACGTGGGCGGTAAATAAAATACAAGTGATTCAATTTACGCTGATAAAATAGGAAGAAAAAAAAAAAAAAATGTGACAAAAAACGAAAAAAACTCTAGAACCTTATTTGGGGGGGAAAAAATAATTAAAAAAGAAAAAAACGAAAGAAATGAGCATACAATTGACGAAATACCTTACGCGGATAGTTTTCGCGAATATATTATTTTTGCGTACAATCATCAATCAGCGATATTCGGTAACGGCCTCGCGTTCTATGATTTTTTTTTTTTTTTTTTCGTACTCTAGGATTCCATGTTCGGAGGAATATATTTTTTTTTTTTTTCTCTTCATTCAATTACACGTTCGCGTAATTCACTTACATAAATCATTCGAGTGTTGACTGAAGATTCTCGCGACGAATCTGCATCGGCGCGTACGTACAATAAAATACCACGAGGATATGATACGGATAGGACAGAGACCGTGCGCGCGTATGTATATCATCATATATAACTTCGCGAATGATTCCGAGTCCTTGAGATCCGTACAGTCCTGGTAAAAGTAAATGACCTTAAAATATTTATCGCTGTAACAAACGCCGCGGATCGAACTCACGATCAACTTGGTGGTAGTTTGGGTCCGTGAACCCAAATTAGGACAGGACCTTGACTCCGGTTGTATAATTATATATATGTGTATATATGTATATATATATATATAGCGAACATATTGCGACAGAAGATATAGGAAATAACTGCTGATAAAATGATTATCGGTGCAGATTTATCGATAGGTGGGAAACCGGGTGAAGTAATAGTCAAAAATATCCGACACCTCGAGCGAGGGTCTCGTTTTCTCCACTTTTCGTTCGAACGAATCGCGGGCTTTTTTTTTTTCACTCTCGCCATTTTTCGGCGACGATCGGCACCGAGAGATAGCGACAGGTTTTTTTGTTTCGCGTCGGTACCTAACCTACGGTGCATTTTACGCGCGGCATAGGAAAGCGGGTGCTGCCGCCGCCGCATGTAGAGTTTGACGTCGGTGTGTGTTGTATAGCTCGAAGCGCAATAGGCGGAAGGCTGCCGCGATGTGCTCAAGCGAGGTCGATGCTAAAGCACGTTTATATATGTATACGTATACGTATACAGTAAATTGTATATAACTTATATACTTTACGTACGACACGACCGAGACTATCTCTCTATCTCTTGTTCTCTCCAACCGTCTCTCTCTCTCTCTCTCGCTTTATTTATTTATCTCTCTTCAGTCAGAGACTGCAACAGCTCGCGTTGTTGTTGTACGGTGTGCCGGAGTAGACTCCGAGCTCGCGCGTTTCCTAGTCATCTGAAAATTCCTAACTGTGATCGCCGCGGTGTTCGCAGTTTTTCAAATTTAGAAGCCGTAAATTTTTTTTTACCACGCTTAGCGTACGCTTATGAAAACCGAACGGAAGGTAAATAATCTCGATCGACGATTTTCCCCGCGTTTGTACAAGGTGCATTTTTTTTAATTTTTTAATTTTTTTTTAATCGAAAGCAAAAAAAAAAAAAAGTAACCAGGTGGGGGGAAAAAAAACACCGGGATTTTCGTTATAATTGTTGTTGGTGTTTTTTCTTTTTTCTGTTTTTTTTTTTGTTTTCGATACGTTCGCGAACGTTTTGTCGCTCGAAAGTATTTCGCCGCTGCTTTGTAATCTATACGCGCGGTTCCCTTTGTTGCTTATAATTCTACCAAGGTTAAATTTTCATTGGATGAAATAATCGTCCAATCAGATTATCACTGCCTTTTGTTTTCTCTAAATTCTATCTGCGAAATGTATATCGCCTTTTTTTTAATCTTGTATTTCGCTCGTACTGATATAAGTTATAAAGAAATCGATTTCAATTTTGAGCCTACCGTTTCGGAAAACCAGAATTTTGTACAACTTTTGATAATCGCAACGTTTCCTAGAACATCATAGATCGATATGTGCGTGCGCGTATCTACTCAAAAAAAAAAAGAAAAAAAAAGAAAAGAAATTTTTACCTCGCTTCGTAGTTCAGCGAATTTATTTTATACTTTTGCATCCGCTTCGTCACTCGATTCCGCATCTATTACATTTATATATTTGTGTTGTACATACGTATATATATATATATATATATATATATACTCGCGGGATTCAAGTACGAATTACGCAGGTTTGTACGTATATATGGTGAATTTAACACACACGCGCACACTCGTATACGAGAAAACGGGAAGTCGATGCATATGGGATAGATACAGATACGTGTAAATAATATATTTTATCTCACACACGCGCATATGTACGTACTTCACGTATGTACGGATACGCGTGTGATGTGTAATGAAAACTAAGTCCTGTACTGAAAGACAAAATAATGAGACGCGGAGATCTTTGCCTTGCCCGGGGCACGAACCAAGGCCCTTTTCAGCTAGCGCGAAGGCCCGCCGTGAGTCAACCGTATATGCAACGAACGATCGACGAGCTCCTGCTGACGCGATCGTATCTCCGCCGATACCGTCGCGTCGTACGTACGACCAGATATTATTCCACAATAACCGTCGAAATGTTTTTTTCCAAAATTTTATCGTTAGTTTAGCTCGCGGTCCGACGATAATCGGTGCCAAGTCACCGTCGGTGATTCGGAGCGTGTAAAATTTTGCGAAATTAATTTTTTGAAAAGAAAAAAAAACTAAAAAAACGAAAACCAAAAAACAAAAAAACACACCCCCGCGCTCTAGATCGCGGATCGATTGATTTCTTTATCCGCGCGATGGGGATATTTCGCGTGCCTCGAAAGTGGCGACTTCGTAGGTAATAAATATATATATATAAGGTGTATACATATGGCGGACTAGGAAGTACATAAGAATCGCAAGCAGACTTTTGCGCGCGTGTGTGTGTGTGTGTGTGTGTAACGTACGTATACATATTTATCAGACGCAGAAACGTTCCATGTATCTCTCCTTCTCTTCGTCAGGGACATTTAGGAATTTATTTTAAACGGTTTACCTTCGAATAAACACGTGCGTACGTATGTATTATCACATATACATAGGTGTATTATTCGCGTGTGCATTTCTCTACGATGCATCTCGCGAGTGATGTATACGTGTACGTATACGTGATACACGTATACGCGGTTGCGTGGCGCGTGTTGGTAAAACGAGGGAGATCGCGATGAGACGCTGGGGGGCGCTCTTTGATCTCATTTTCCGCGCGATCGTAATCGAGATGAAAATTTCATTTCGAACATATTTCGTCTCCGCGCCTCGACGACGACCTCCCACAACTTTTCCACCCGTACGGTCGAACGATGCAATCGAGTACGTACGTTCGAAAAGCGACGAATATAAAACGGAATACAAACTAATCGGTATACCTATATCGTAATAACAGTTTTCGGAAAATTGTCATTTTTCCCTCTATTTTGGTGGGATGATTTTTATTTTTATCGCATTTCCGATATCGCTCTAAGGTCATAGTACATTTTTATTACACATACAAACGTGCTTGATATTTAATATCCCGAAGGACGCCCACCTGTCGTACTTACCTGTAATACGTACATACATACGCGATACAATACACACGTGTAACAACGCATACGTATAACGTATCCCTGTACTCTGTACGCGAACTTTTTTTTTACCGCCTTTTTTCTTCACGCGATCGGAAAAAAAAAAAACAACGGAAATTACGGTATAACGGGGGGTGGCGAAAACGAATTTTCGACTACTCCTCAATGGGTCGAGTTATTTTTAGGTACCTACACGCGTACTCCGACAGGTGGGACGCGTTCGATATCGGTCCGTTGACTTTTTTTTTTTTTCAACGCATGAATTACTCCACAGGCGCCGCGCGCTCTACGGTAGTAGTATAGAAAATCTCACACAATGAGATTCCCATTCATTATAATCGTACCGGATGGTTATTAAGGCTGCGACTCCGTATGTCATGGGTTTTTATAGCGCGGGGCCCCCCCGCCCCCCCCCCCCCCCCCCCGATACGCGTGTATAAGGTTATGGTTCTTACCGTGCAGCGGGAGTGCGTTGACCTTTGGGTGAGGAGTTGCCTAAGTATAGACGGTGGGGTGGGACTTGTAAACGGCGGTAACACACGGCTAATCGTGGCCGCTGCCGCCGTTGCCGTCGGTACACACCACCGCCTCTCTCTCCGTCTCCTTTCTTCTATTTCTTTCTCCCCCCCCCCCCCCCCCCCCCCTTTCGTCTACCTCAGCACTCGCTAGCGCTAAAACTCTCTTACAATGCACGCTTGTAAACCTCGCTCGGACTTTCTCCAGAGAGGGAAAGTGAGCGGATCCCGGGCTCCCCATTTCCCTCCACCGCCTCTACTACCTCACCACGCTCGCTAACCGTGGGATGCTTTCACCGCGCGATTTTGTACGTGTGTCTCCTCTGTGTGTATATATGTGCGTGCGCGTGTGCGTAATACGTACGACTGCATATAATACCTGGGTACATACGTAGAGCGTGCACCTTTCGCGAGTACGTAGGTTTTGTTGTGTTATTATCCCCCTCCCCCCTCCCCCTTCCTTCGCCCTCGCCACCCCTTCTTTGATTGAAATCTTTGGGGTGCACTTCCGGGTCCTTTTTTTGTTTATTACAAATCTGCAGTTTTTTTTGCGCGTGTATAAATTTTTCGCAAAGAAACTAGCTTTTGTTTCGTCGCGCGACGCGTTGCGTAATTTATTGATCGTTCGTGGCATTTCGTGGTTTAATAATAATTTGATAATTCGGAATTACAGTTGAGTTTGTTTGTTTTTTTTTTTTTCTTTGCCCGGATTTTGCTACTTTTTTTTGCTCCGCGTTGCAGAAGAAACGTGCACATTTTTTCTACGCGGATTCCGACGATTTCCGTTGAGAGATTTTGTAAAATAGTTAAAACTGAAGTCGACCGCTGTATATAATATAGTTGCAAACTTGGATTAGGAGAGAGAAAAAAAAAAAAAACTAACTTCAAACACGTTGTAAGAGTTATTTTCACTTTCGATCGATCGTTTGATTTATTTTCACTGCCCGTACGATTCAACGATCACACCATCTGCAGCACCTGTATTCCCCGAGTAGGTTTTTTCTTTTTTCGACTTTTTTTCTTCTTCTTTTTTTTTTCAAAACCTTTTCAGATGTTTGAAAAGTGATTCATCGAGGTGAATTTTTTGTATCGCGAGTATAGACGCGATAGGCGAAACTGGGACCGTGTACGCTTCGCACGTATAAAAATAGTCTTCATCTTCTTCCTCTTCATCTTCTTCTTCTTCTATTTTATTATCTGGTCCATATTTTCCCATCAGGATTCAATCGATTTTCACGATAATCGCGATCTGTTCGCCTCTGATCATCATCTGGGGAACGTGTCGTTCGAGGGTTTCATTTTTACCCTTAACTTCCTTGACCACTGTTTTACAACCCGTCGAATCCTCAACCTCCACCTTGCCGTTCGGAGGAACACCTGTGAAAATAAAATTCAAAGATTAGGAAGAAAATTCGATCCGCTCCCGCTGCGTCGGGGACGAGGAAAATATATTTTGTTTATATCCGGGGGGGGAGGGGGGGGGGGGGGGGGTGCAGCACGTGCCCGACGAAAACAGGACGACGACGTCGACGCGTCCTGTACGAAATGGTCCTTGAGGAGGAGGAGGAGGAAGAGGAAGAGGAAGAGGAAGAAAAGGGGGGAGGGGGAGGGCCGGGGGCCGGGGGCGACGTCGCATACGTTACACGCTGTACTAGTGCCGTAGAGTTCGGTTCGCTCTCTTCGCTCCCCTCCCCCCCTCCCGTCTCTCCTCGATCTCCGTACATCGGAAGCTACACACACACAGATCCGTGCGATCCGACTTTCTTCCTCTCTCTCCGCTGCAGTACGGAGGGTAGTGGGTCTGGGAATTGGTGTACGGTACACGTGCACCGCCGTTACCCCCACGTTTCACCCTCACCTACAACCGGCCATCGATCCTACGCCACCCTTGAAGGCCGCCTGTTTCCCTCTCGCGTTTCGCTCCACTCCTCTCCTCTCCTCCCGGCAACCCCCGCCCTCCCTCCTCTTCGCCCTCCGTTCTTCTCCGCTCTCCTCTCCTCCTTCTCTTCTCCTCTCTTTCCCTTCACCTTTCGCAAAGCGCGCCATTCCCACACACACACCCCCGAAAGATTTATACGCACGGATGTGCGCGCGGCACCGTTAACGGAGTATACGCCGCGTCAGGCCAAACTCTAACCCTGAACTCTACACGTAACGCGCGCGGAGAGGAGGGAAGTACGACGCCCTGCCCTTTACTTTTTTTTTTATACACTCTTTGCTCTGGTTTACTTGGAAATAATTTCCTCTTTTTTGTTTGTCTCTTTTTTTTTTTTTTACTTACTTATCTCTTTTCTCAGTTCCTTTTTTGATCCTTCTTTTTTCGGGGGGTGTAAGAATCACCGGGGGGAGGGTGTAATGCACCGGATCTATATACCCGCTAACGAGGAGATATAAGTATGTGGGTCATGTAACGAGAGCGGAGAAGTCGGTTATCGGTGGTGCGTTGGGAAAACAAAAATTAGAGTAGAGAAGTAGAGATGGTAGAGGGAAGAGGGAGAGAAAACGGAAGGGCGAGGATATTAGGGGGTAGGAGGAAATGAGAGGGAGAAAGAGGAATCGAGGAAACGCGACGAGGACGACGTATCGTGGAGATGGGAACAGCACGTGGACGGGGTATCGAACGTTTTCGCGTACGGCCGCAACGTATCCCACATGCCCAAGGCCAGCTTCTGATTTTTTTTTTTTTCCTCCCCCCTCTTTTCCCTTTTTTTCCTCTTCTCTCTCTCTTTCTGGCCACGATCTTAAACCCCCGCAAAATAAACCCGTATACGTTGTACATATATGAAAGTAGAAAAGAGAGAAAAAAAAAAAAAAATTTGGACCCGATCTACAAGACCGCGCAATCTCAGACACAGCTCTTTTTTTTTTTTTTTTGATTTTTTTTATTTTTTTTTAGACCAAAATGAAAATCTTCGCGAGTAAATACAGACCGTACATGAATTTCCTCTGATATTTTATGCCGTACGTTACAGCAGTTTAGACAGATAAGTGGTATATCGTATATTGGTTATTGGCCGAGGTCGTGGAGATTATAGTAGAAAGATATATGTAACTGATAACGACGGTATATATCTGTATATATATATATATATATATATATATATATATATATATGTACTCGTTGGTATATAAAATGCATCCAGGTATGTAAACACGGTTTTATACCTCGTTTCAAAATATCCAACGAGGAATTATTACAGAGCGAACGCGTGGAGAAGCAAATTCGCGATTTTGCGACGAGAATTTAAGAATTTAAGTACAGACGTGAGTAATAACTGAGGATACTCAACCCAATGCGGGAGCTTTCCTCTTGATTTTTCGCGTCCAAACTTCCAGACAATCTTCAAGCGCCAAGTTCCAATGTTTATCGAAGGCTGCTACGTAGGCCAAAATGTATCCGCGAATACTTCGGGCTCCCCTGGTGTAAACCTTGTAAAAATCGAACAGAAAGAGAAAAGTTTTTTTTGTCGCTTTGCAATCGAATCGAATCGGAAAATTCTGCCAGGTGCGCCTTCCAGGGTTTGACCTATATTTCGCGCCGTTACTACGCCATACGGATATACAGGAGCTCTGTATTCCCGATATCCTTATATTTCGGTTCAAAGATATCGAGGAACCGGATCGAACGAACGAACGAACGAATGAATGAAAGAATAAATAATGCCTTTTTTTCGAACGTCTTTCTCAAATCTTTGAAGCTCTCTAGCCCTCTCTCTCTCTCTCTCTTCAAGGGTGGGAAGTAGAGGGAAAGGAAAGGAAAGTAAAATGGCGGGAGAAGTTGTTATGGAAACATGCGCCCTTAGGGAACCGAGGTCCTGCGTAGGACGTTTCTCCTGGAAAGGGTAAGGAAGAAGAAGGAGGGGGGGGGTTGCGTGGGCGAAGGGAGTCGTCGGAAAACTCGGCGTAATCGTAAAGAGAAGAAAGAGAGCGAGGGAGAAAAATAGAGAGAGAGAGAGAGAGAGGGAGAGGGATGAAGGAAATAAAAGAGAGAAAGAACGATTGCACGTGGTATACTTTTCGCGGGGGTGTGACCTTGTGTTTTGGGGCGATGGCGGGCGGCGACCTCCCACTGCAGGACGGGAGGGGGATAAAGGGAAAATAGAGGTGAGGGAAAGGGAAAAAGGGAGAGAGGGAGAGAGGGACGACGTTGCCATGACACCGAGTGTTGACCCTATAACCCCCCCCCCCCCCCCCGCCCCCGTAGTTCTACGCTCGAAGGGCTGCACGCGCTCCCGAAACTGTGTCACTGCGTATATTGCGTAGTAAAGTGCTTCTGCTGCTATACCTTCGCGCCAATATATATATATACACACATATGTATACGCGGAAATTTCACACTGTACACATACGTGGATTTATGTACCCCGACTACACCTTTCACGCGTATCCGTATAGACGTCAAAACTCACCCCCTACCCCCCCCCACCCGCCCTTTGGAGGTTCTCCTTGAAATCGCGCCCTTGAGGTATATTTTATACATAAATTCTATGTGCGTTGATACATAATGCAGAAGCACTCACGTATGTATTCATATGGACGGTAAATAGGGAGAGATCTGAATCAGGTGCGACTAGAAATAGATTAATAGAAGATCAAAACGTTTTGAGTTTGAATACCTGTACGTATCTATGAATTTTTTGTTCCTCTGTATATAAGTTTTGGATAACAAATATCGACGGGGATACCTGCGCGAAATTTTGGCGGTTCTTTCTCTTCCTTAGTTTTTTTTTTTCTTCTTTTTCTTTTTTCGTTTCTACTCTACTCTCGTCTTAGCTCGAAAACAACAAACACCCCGTTTCTCATCTTTTCCTTCGCACAAGTATACGTGTGTCCTGAGAATTTATGTACGTTTCCACATTTCGCTTGTTCCGCGCGTCTCCAGTGCGTACCTACGACAGTTCCCTTTACGGGTATCACACGTGCGCGACTTTGACCTTTTCAATTTTGCCCTACCTACGCGCCCTTTTACCGATATTCCTTTATTCCCTGATATTATTCACCCGCTGGTACAAAGTCGCGTGAACGTTTCGATGTAGAGTAGAATTTTTTTTCGTTCTCTTTCTTTTTTTTTTTTTTTTTTTCTCACCCCCCTTCACGCGGATTCAATTGTTCAATTCGTGTAAAATTAACGCGCCCTATACCAGCGTTGCATCGCGGCGTCGTACATTGAGAATTTTCAAAGGCGAAAAACCGAGGTATTTGAATAGGATCGATAAAATACGTTAGAAAAACGTTTCGGAAATCGAAAAAATCCTCTGAGGAGATTACTTTGGATAATTGTCGATTTTTTAGCAAACAAAATAAAAATTGTTTTTCTCCAGTTTCCGGTATATTCGGATCGAAGAAGAAAAAAAAATAAAAAGTTTCGGTCGGTACCATCTCGACTCTCGTCGTTGTCGTTCGTTCGTTCGTTATTTTCGTCAAACTTCTTCGCATCTCAAATATCTCATTTCGTCCAAACTTTGCACACGTTAAACTCGCGTCAACGTGGCATATAATTGATGTACCTGTACCTTGACGCGGGTTCGCTGCTCCATGTACTTTAGAAGCATTTCCAGAGGTCCGAGTGCACCCTTCATTCGCGAAAGAACATTTTTCTCGCTGTGTTCCCAAATTCTCTCGACCCTTTCGAATGCTCTACCTCTACCTCTACCTCTGCTGCCACCTGCTATCGGTTCTAGAAAAAAAAAAAACAATGTAAAAAATAAACCATGAAAAACGAGCGAAAAAGAAAAGCGGAAGAATGGGAAACATCTTTGACAAAAATACGATATTGTTGTTGTTATTATTCTCTTTATTACATCATCGAAGAGAGTGAAAAAATGAGAGAGAGAGAGAGAGAGAAATGAAATCAAAGAGAGAGAGAGAGAGAGAGAGCAGCATTTTGATATATAATATAAGTTTGATACAGTACATAATATCGTTATGTGCGCGAGTCTCGCAATCGGTATTAGTATATTGGTTTGTTGTACATATTCGCGTATAAATATTATAATTGAAATAATTTATCGTTGTTATCATTATTTGTACACGTAGGTATCGCGCACCGGCGTGCGATGCAGATAGAAGTGAACGAGTGTACATAAGTATACAGTAATAGCGGATAGATGGGCTTTCTCCGATAACTTTCATTCGGACCGAGGAAAAGAAGGAGGGCAGGGCAGGGGGGGTGGCCCCGCAGTCGATCTGTGCCTCTTTCCCTCTCTATTTCTATCTATCTCTCTCTCTCTCCCTCGCTTTACTATAGACGTATATATTTATTCATTATACACGTATTTTGTATAGATATACACAATATCTCTGTCACTCTTGGTTTCTTTATGTTTGTTAGATTCTCCCGGGACTTTCACTATCGTGGCCGCCGCAACGGTTAAAGACACCACGTTTTTCTCTAGGTTTTTTTTTTTTTTTTTTTTTCGATTTTTTTCCTTTTTCTCAATTGTTCGTTCGGGATCGTTTTTTTCCAATTTTTTGTTCCATTAGTTACCCTCAATTTTTCCCTCTTTGAGAAACGAATTTTTCTACTGTATCAACGATTTTCGTATACCTACACGAGTAAGATAGAATATCTGATATACGGCTCTGTTTAAATTTCGGTTTTTGATTTTTACATCGTTTCTCGTTTCGATACGCGGCATGCGATCTACACCAGTGCAATTTGAGGTCGTTCTACCTAAGCGGATGATGTGATTCTGGTGATTTTTTTTTTCTTTTTTTTTTTCTTTTATTTCAGGTTTTTAACGTGTAACGTATTCAAGTTTGTTGGTTTTTCTATTCTTCTTTTATGTTTTCGTTTTTTTTTTTTTTTCACTACCAATTCAACCGCATTAATCGCGAAAGCGAATTCACATAAATAACATTTTTAACGCATATATATATACAAGCTTTCTTTTCCTTTAGACAATCCACGGACCGTTTTTTTTTTTTTTTTTTTTTTTTTTCGTTTCATATTCGCTTTTAAATTTTTTTCTGGAGGAATAATTATACGATCTTTTAATTAATTAATTAATTTTTATTTCATTTCGCGTGTCCTATAATTTTGTGAACATCCGCGGACATTACAGTTATTATACGAATTTAACGAGCGCTCATATTTTTTTCAAGTTTTTTTTCTTTCCTACGGCTCGACAAAATTTTGCTTTCGAGTTCCTTTTTTTTCCTCCACTTCTCTTCACTCTTTTCGATTTTTTTGCGCTTGTAATTGTTTCGTTTATTGTCGAAAATTGTTGTTTTGCAAAACAAACAATATAGAATACATGAACGGACGATATGGAAAAAATTATTTATACTCACGTGTGTTGTATGCTTGGAATGAGAAAAAATTGATGCAAAACGTTGAAATTGTAAAAGGAGATAACGATCGTTTCGGTATCGCGAAAGCTGCGAATCAACCAGTCATATATATATATATACATACATACATACGATGGCTAATTATTATTTTTTTATTTTTTTTTTCCCCCCCGTTCCGATTCCATCTAATCTTTTTCTGATTCGTGAGGTTCGATATTTTTCGCAATCATAGACGCCTCGGGTACGAGGCGCGGAAAGGGGAAAAATCGCGTTATGGATAAAAAATTGCCCAACCCCCCCCCTCCCCCCCGCGGCCCCGCTCTTTGCCTCCCTCTGCACATTATGCACATAACGTACAGACACACACACGCGTAGAAAACTTTTGCACGCTCGCGTATCGTAGATGGTAGGAAATCGCGCGGTGCGGAGATTCATCCTCCCGTTCATTCCCGTGGATGATCCCCAGGTTGAGTCGCGCTGAGTTCAACGGCCGACCGGCCACCGCTCCCGAGTCAGGCCTCCGCTTCGACACACGAGTACAAAATATATACACCTATATAACACCACGTGTGCGTGTATATATATACGTATAATGTACACGTTACGTACATATGTACAACTCACATAGCCGTACGTTGTACATAGATTTGCGTGTGTATATATATATATATATACGCGTGCGCGCGCGTGTGTGTATGTGTATATTTATTTATATACATATATGTATAAATAAATGTATACACCTCGCGTCTCTTTCCTACTGCAAAAGCGGGTAATGTATCCCGCACTCTTTTGTATATAGTGTATGTGCTGCACCATCGTGATGCGGCTTTGCTTTCTGCGAGAATTTCTCGTATACGTGTATGTTCCGCGGGTATGTATACCTGTACACCTACCCATACCTGTATTAGTCACAGCTGCATTTACTGTTAGTTTTGCGTAACGAGAAATGAGAAGAAAAAAAAGCTCGATATGAAATATAGTCGTGTGTAACGTATAATTATGTACGCGTGTGTATCGAAAAGAGATTGACCCTTTCGAACGCGAAAAATCGAACGAGCCGACGAGAAAGATCGGTCGCGGTGTAACGTGTGTATCGTCGAATTTTTAAAATCGTATTTCTCCTCCGAGAGGAGGAGAGAAAAAAAAAAATAAATAAAAATAAGAAGGAGATTTTCGGAAGATAATTCGCGCCAGCGGAAAAGAATCTTTTGGGATTCTTCTTTTTGCCGACTTCTTGTTCCGTATACCCCCGACCACCGGGAATAACTGAGGGAACGATAAGCCCCGTGTGTTGTATAGTGTATAGTGTACCAATACGGAGATAGACATCTGTTAGGTTGAGATAGGTCGAGGTGCCGGCCAGGAATTGGATCGTTCTATATAACGGGTGTTGAAAAAACAAATTTTACAACGCCACGCGTCACACGTACTCTGCAGACGAGCTATTTTCTTGAAAATCTTGATCTTTCTCGCTCCACGATCTCCCTGAGATTTTCGTTTATTCATTCGCTCAACGTCGTTTTTCTCACGGATCAATTCACCGATTTTAATCTCGGTTCATTTTTTTTTTTTTTTTTTTTAAATTTCTTTTTGCCGTTTGATGAAAAATAGAAGAAAATGGTTCGCCGCATGCCGTAGCTTTGACGCGCATACATATAAGTATACATCACGGCATCGGCGGGTAACTTTCTTTCGCTTCTTTAGCGTTTTATATCGTTAAAAAAAAAAAAAACCAAGTTCACGTAACTCGCCGAATTAAAGAAACCTGGGAGCATCAAAAACGTTCCGTAGAAAGTAGTCTTGTCAGTTGGCAACGATCGTGCTTCTCGTTCGTGCAATACGCGATGATAATAATATCGCGTTGCGGTTAAACCGTTGCCTTATAGTTGATTCTTTTTTCAGTTCCTTTCTTTTTTCATTTTTTTTTTGTATTTTTTACACCCAGTTTTGATTATGAAAAAAAATTTTTACAAAATTCATCCATATTCCCGAAGCAAAATTACCCCATAATTTCAAGGTGCGACCTTCGGGTTACACCTCAGTGCTAGCTTTGCACCGAAAAACTTCTCTCCGACTATTTTGCAATTCCTGTATAAATTTGTAACTTTTTTTTATTTTTTTTTTTTCTCTTACCCCAACCTTCTCGACGTCGCTCGTAATATACGTACATTATACCTGTGTGCAATTGCACGTTCGTCCTGGATATATAAAAAAAAAAAATGAAAAAAAATGAAAAAAAAACACATTCGAACTTACAATAAAACATGCAGATCGCCCCGGTGTATATTAGGTTTAAATATGTCTCGCGGGTGATTTTCTGAGCAAACGGAGCCCCGGGTTGAGACCAGGGTCGACGTCCGGGCGCAACAAGTGCTGCAGTCCGTACATACAGTTCTACCCCCTTCCTCCGCCTCCTCCTCCTCGCCCCCCCCGCCCCCCTCCCTCCCTCGAGTTTCTACCTTTTCCCGCCTCTTTTTATCCCTCTTACCTTTCCCCTCTCGGAACGACCCCGCGGAACACCCCCTCGCGCGTCACGTACGCGGTGCATCGGTTACGAATGCGCGAACCCTTAGCGTCCTTGTGTGTGTGTTTGTGTGTAACGTATAGTTGCAATTACGTACTCCATTTTTTTTTATGGTTTCGAGTTATGAAATACATAGTTTCGACTCCATGTCTAAGGGGATTCGACGACTCGTCGTCGTCGTCGTGGTCGTCGCGTTAGCGATGAATTCGAACGAATCAGCTGTTATATTATATTGTTTTCGAAATTTTTGTTTCGTCGATATTTGCCGAGGCAGCGGTTATAAACGCGCGAGTTTTGTTCGAGTGCGTAACGGCCGCACGCAAATTATGCTCTATTTTGCAGATATGCTAAAGAGCGCCGTTATCTCTTTACCTCCCCTGGTCGTAACACGTTGTCCGTACGCGCCGGTTAGACCAGAACCACGTAATACAGTCCGGTAATGACAATTAATGCGACTCGGTGTAAATTATTATATCAATGTACGTTTCCCTTTTTTTCTTTCGCTTCCTCTCTCTCTCTCTCACTCTCCCTCTTTCTCTCTCTCTCTTTGAACTAGGAATAGACGTGCAGCAGATACGTATGTATAACGCGTTATCGAAAAATTTGAATAAGCGCACAGCTACAAATTTTCTTTTTTTTTTTTTAGTTTTTTTTTTTCTTTATTCTAGTTCCCACCTTTGTTTGTTGTTTGGAAAAATTTCTGACGATAAATGTCGTTGAGGAAAATTTGGTAAATTGCGATTGGGTGAATCATATGGAAAAATTGAAAAACTGAGGGATTTGAAACAAAAAAAAAAAAAAAAAACGACATTCTCAGATACCAGGTCCTGGATAGAAGAGAACCGTGCACTATATGAACACATAATCTTGATATTCCTTGCACCGTTATGCGCTCTAATTTGTAATCTTGAATTCTGATCTCGTTTATAAGGTAGTTATATTCTGGTATCTACCGGTCAGACGAATCATGGCGATTATGAAGTTATATCTCAGTTTATTTCATTGTTATTTTAGTTTCGTTTAAAATTCGGTAGTGAAAAGTTATTTTGAATAGAAAAAAAATCTTGCCGGGTTATCGGTAATCGTTGAAACGTTGTCGCGATTTATTTCGAAAAATTTTCGCACGCAATTTTCATTCATGAAATTCAGTTTCGGCGGGGCCAGATATTAATATTTTTAGAATTCCGGTATGAATGAGCGTGGAAATATCGTTGACGGAATTTAGAACCGCGACCGCCATCTCGCGGGGGATTGCAGAGGCGCGTGGTTGATTAATAATATTTTTTTCATATGTTTTTGTAGATTCTCTTTTCTCTTTTCTTGTTTTTTTTTTTTTTTGTTTTTTCATTGGTTTTTGTCGCAGCCACCGCGTCGCTGCGTCTGCGGCGCGGTGCGGTGTTGTAAGATAACCTTACTTTTAATCGAATCAACAAGTAGTACGTTACTTTTATTGTGTTATTTGATGTAATGGAAGTCGTTAAAGATTGACGTTATGAAGAATTGAATTACCTTGATGGGGGAGAAATCGCCGCTTAGGTTCCGCATTATCGGTTTTTTTAGATTCCTAGAATAATGAGAATGTATATTATAAAGAAAAATAATTCTACGATGATGATCATAATGATGGCAATGATGATGATGATGATGATGATGATGATGATGCAGGAAGAGATTTAGTAAGATTCTTTTTTGTAAATTCTACTCGACGTAAAAACATTCTAGACTACTACCCACTCTATTCAATACACTCGATAGTCCTTTCGTTACCGCCTCGTATTTACTTATATTATCATAAACTCGTGCGTTCGGCACCGGTAAACGAAATTTTGGCGAATACAACGCTTTCAATGGATCAAATTTATCACTTTTCGCGTCCAAAGACTCGTCGGACGAACCACAAACTTCGTCATCCTCCATCTTTAAACAACCTGCGCACGGCACGCCCGCAGTACGTCAAAATAAACCGACGTCAGTTTTCGGAACACAAATCCCCCCCTCGAATTATAACCCGCGAAAAATCTCCTCCTCGATATTCTCCATCTCGCAAACACAACTAGCGATATTTCTCGCCGGGAATAAGAATATTTATCCATTTATTTATTTATTTATTTTGTTTTATTTTATTTTTATTTATTTTTTTTCATTCACGTGCGGTTTGTTACGGCAACTTTCTAGTAATAAGCTAACATAATGTAGACGTCGTATACGTACGGACATTAGTTGGCAGTTTATATTCATTCGAAAACTACATCGACTTATACGTATACGTGTATAACTAATGTGAAATTTATTGAGGAGATTTTTATTGGTCGATTACATTCGGTTTTGTTACGATGAAACGTTGACGAATAATGTTGAGGTATATACGGTACAGACGAGAAAGGGAATTTGGTATATCCGTCAGAGAAAGAGATAGAAAAAAGGAAATGAAAAAAAAATCGAAACTAGGGGGGAACTCGCGAAGAAAATTGTTGGAGGATGTTAACCTCCCCCCGCAGCCGAGCCGAGCCGAGGAGGAAACTTTCTTTCCAACGGTTTTGCGTATGGTATATCGTGTCGTGATGTAGCGTGTAACTGTGTGTTGGTGTGCCGCCTCTGGAGATTACGTAAAATAACTCGTAGAAGCTTGCATAGAAATGCACCGGCAAACAGACAGAAACGGCAGGAGTAGTGCGGTAGGCCGGCCGCGCGCTACCTCGCTAAAGAGAGCGAGTTACGCGCCAAGGAAGTGAATGATCAACATCCCGCAGAAAGAAAGTTTTCACCGGCTGTATGTTTTCACTTTCATGGAAATGCCAACCGCGCGTTACAAGACCTTATAAGACCGCGATCATGCGATTATACCATTACACGCTACACCCAAGTTTTCCACTTTTTTTTCTTTTCTTTTCTTTCTTTCTTTCTTTCTTCGCTTTTTGTTTTTTTCCCCAACCCCCTGTATGTAACGCGAGTTCTATGAATATTTCACACACTAAATGCGATCGTCGCATCGACTGGTAATTTTTGCCCATCTAATTAGTTGTTCGATTTTATTTTCCAGGAGATACCGCTCGATCATTAGAGGACACTGGTAATCGGAAGGTGCGACGAGGGAGGAGGGAGAAGGTTTCGGGAGGATAGGAGGTGATTTTGGATGTTAGAAGGCGAGGGGGTGGCTAGTCAGGCCCCACCGCCAGGTACGGGTCCTAATGCCGGTCCCCGTATCGCAATCTCTCACGCTAACCACAACCCTCATACCCAAAGAGGAGACTACGATGCCATTTATAGACGACGAGTTACTCTGGTGCCCTGACAACGACGGCAAAATGGTGGATCTCACCCAATGTCTTCAGGTTGGCGAATTTTTCGTTTATCGAGGTGGAGATTTGGAATATAGAAACGCCGAAGCTTCCTTGGGATGCTTTTTTTGTTATTTTGATTCAAAAATTTTCGAGATCCCGCTCTTTTCCTGTACGCTAACCACTTTTGAATCTCAATTGGCGAGGAAAAGAACGCCCAACGACGACGTTCCCGAATTTTCATTTCACCCCTGTGACATTGAATATTATTTTCTATTAACAGGAAAGCGGTTCCGGACAAGCCGACGAATTTTCCACAATGGAATTGAACGTGTTAGTCGGCGCTACCGGGGGTCCCGGAACGAATTCCGGATCCTCGGAGGAGGGAGAAGAGATGTCGGGTGTCACGGGGGAGGAACCCTTCGACACACTGGACACCTTTCTCAGAGAATTACAAGCTGACCTAGCCGAAGCTAGTCAACCAACTTCAACTACTACGCCCATTAACTCGTACAGAAGACAAAGGTATAACATTGCCGCTGCAAATCCGTTGTTAGCAGGTTAGTTTTTTTTATTTATTTTTCCGTCCGTCGGATTTGCTGAGAAAACAAAATCGTATATTCGGTACGTTCGTATTCACGTGCCGTTGACGTCGATTGCAGAAAAACTGGCAGCACCTTCTTCCCAATCAGTTCCAACGCCTATGGGATACGCGGCGAGAGCGGAAATAAAAACGGAGGATATACAGCCGGAAACCAGTAAAGGTAGGAATCTTTTATACCGCGCTATAACCTACCGTAGCAAAGTCTGCGCCCCACCGAGTCGTCGTTGATCGACGACTCTACCGACTGCCGGTGGGGGATTATATTTGTTTATTTAAACTGTTTTACCGACTCGACATCGATCTTCCGTTCCGCTTTATCGACCGATTCCGAGAAACTGCGTTAACAACTGCCATGTAAATCACCTGTGATTTATTACACTCCGATCGCAGGTAAACCGGCTTTTTTCGCACATCTCCTTTATATCGAGAGAATCGTTCCCCGTTCGGTTGTCGAGTTCCTCGACGGTGGGAGACAGTCGCGTTAATCGTGGTAATGGTTCCGCGGTAGTGGTAGTGGTAGTGGTGGTGGTGGTGGTTGATTCGAAACTTCGAAAGGGAAAACCGGCCAAGGCCCCCTGAATTGCGATCACACATCCGCGTTAGCAATAATTGCGTACGTTCCGTGTACTTGAGACACGTACGATCTGACGGCTCTGTTAACTGTGTTACGTACACGGCTGACTTACACACATCGATAGAATATATATATTAAATACGCGAGCGCGGGTCGCCGCGACGCTACGCGAAGAGGCAACACCACATCCAAACTCGTCGGTCGTATGTGCGTGGCCCAATTCTTATAATTTACAACCGTGTCGTAATGCAAAAGGCTCGGTTATGTACCTATCTACCCATCTACGTATGCATCATGTGGACGGATCTGTATACATGTGTGTTTTCTAGCTACCGCTTTTCAACTATTGCCTTCGCGATATACCTTTATAAGTACAAGTTTTGTTAATAGTTGGTTGATTTTTTCATTTCGACGTTCTTTTTTTTTGTTTTTTTTTGTTATCACGAGATTAAATCAGTCGCTACCCATCTCGGAACATCGTAGTATCTTCTTCTTTTCTTCCATCGATTGCGATTAGCTGAGATGCGATGCGAATTTGGGGGGGGGGGGGGGGGGGGAGGGGGTAAGACCGAAGTTTAAAAAAAAGAATCAAATCTCGTCTAGAGATTTATTGCACGATTTCGTAATCCGCGGTATATAAAATATGAAAGTTCCTATGAGAAATAAAATAATCGACTACCTGACGATGCTGAATGATGAGTATAATAATTCGGTTCAGCCTTGAAACGGCATCGCGGATTTATAATTTGAGAAAAGCGCTCGGCCACACGTATTATTACACCGTGTAATATTAAACTGAGAAAAGATAAGAATGAAAAAAAATCGACTCTGCGATTGCTCGTTTTAGAATTTTTCTTCGGTTTTTATTTATTTATTTTTTTTTTTCATTTCGTATCTTCTGTTTATTATGTAATGAAAACGTGCTTACGGACACGTCATTACTTTTTCTTCTTCTTCTTCTTCTTCTTCTTCTTCTTCTTCTCTTCTTTTATCATCTTTCACAGCGTCGTTCGTTTCGGACGTGCGGAAAAACGAAATGGAAAATTTCTCGATCCGATTTCATTTCGGTAGGAGCTCTAGGTGGGAACCCGATTCGTAGATGCGGTTCACACACACGAGAGACGCCAGATTCTAGAGATCTGGTAATATAAAAATAAACGTAAAACAGGGCGATGCAGCTAAAATGCTACCGTATTCGAGGGGGTCTCCCGCTGTGTCCAGCTGTCTTGTCTGATGTTAGTCTGAAGTTGTTAAAATCAGATAGTCGGCATAATGCAGGGAACACTTGTCGTTCCACAAAACGACCCTTCTCACTTGACCCCCACCCCCCCCCCTCGCCCCGCACAAAACGCCCTTTTAGAGCACCATAAATTTTAGTTCTGAAAATAACTTTTTCACGGTCCTCATCTCCTCGCACCACCCTTCGCTCCACTTGTCTTCCATAGAACGGGGGAAAAAAAAAAGGAAAAAGAAAAAGTCAAACAGGTGCATGCGTGTATTAATTAATGTATTGTAATTTATGCGATTTTTCCTCTCTAGCTCCTCTCTGGGTCAGATTCTATTGAATTCTAGAAAATATCGTTTTCTCCGAGCGTAACCTTTAATGTTTGAAAAAGAAAATTTATTATTATTTTTTATTTTTTTTTTCCATCCGTTGACCGAGGCGGAATATTTGAGACGACGACGACGGTACCGTCTTGTGTACAATTGACGAAGGACATTTTTATGTAATGTGTAACACTCTTTCAGGGACTATTTGTTTTAATTTAAGGTTTACATGCGTGCGTGCGTGTGGTATAGGGTGTACGCGCGATTCAACGTATCTTAAAACTCGTTTTATTTATCGACACAATAATTGTGTCAACAAAAATTCCATAAATATATAGGACTTACGTGTATATTATATACATACATATACATGTAGCTTTTGAAATATCGTCTAGTGAGGGTACGGTGGTAGGCGTGCGAAGGCCGGTTCTTCGGGATTTTACATACAATATGTATACCTATGTATGTATGCACGCGTACGGTAACTGTGTATTATTTAGCGAAACGAACGTAAGTGGAATCAAAGAGAAAAATATCGAACGGTTTTTTTTTTTTAATATCGCCCGCTGACAATTGTATCGGTTCCGTTGACTCGCGAACGTCCGTCCGTCCCTCCCCCTTCTGCTACGTTTCTTCATTTTTCTTCCCACATTCGGTTCGCTCGCTTTACCGTTGTACAAAGTTGTTCGTTAACCAGTAAAGGCTAATTTGCTATTTCTCTCGCTTTTACCGATTCGCTAAGTATCGTCGTTAACCTCGCGTACGCTGTATCTGGGGTGTCCGGGGCGAAGGGGAGGGGGGAAAGAGAAAAAAGAAGAAAAAAATGAATATCAATTGGAGGAAGAAAAATCGAATATCATTTCGTTCAATTTATTGAAAAAAGTTCGTTATTCGAGTAGAAAATATTTAATCTACGATCTTCATCATTTTTTTCTTAAACGCTCCGCAAAATTTTCATTTAACGCGTTTCACATGGACATCGAACACGACCTACTCCCACTCGACGATCTTGAGCAACCGCGGTCTTCCTCGTCTTGCCACATAGTAGTATACATATGCGAGTACGCGGTGGTACATAGAAATTTCATGTACCGCAGACTTCGCGCCTTTGGTTTCCCTTCTGAATAGGAAAAAAAAAAAAAAAAAAATTAGAGATTCGAAATGGAAAAACTTGTGGAATTCTTGCGACGATTCGTAAAATTGCAGATTCATCTTACGTCAGGGATAAAATATAACATATTTTTCACACTTACATTATAGCTGATTAGCCGCTATATTTATTACTCAGATAATAATTAATCATTTTTTTTTTTAATTGAATAATAACTTTTGGGGGTTTAACGCGACGAGGAATAGAATACGCGCGTATAAACTCATTGGAATTGTGAGGTACACAGGAGTCGGGTGTACAGGTGTGTATTTGTGCGTGTTATGTACCTACGCACGTGAGGAGGAGTTCAGGTATTATAAGGTAGGAACGTTGGCAAATAGAGATAGACACATGCGAGTAAAACGCGACGTGTTTGTATAATATAGATATATATATATGTATATATATATATATATATATAAACCGTACAGTGTACATACGGCGATGGTGTGCCTCCGCTGTATAAGCTCCGCTACTGCCGCGTATAGTTCTCGTACGTATTATACATACATACATACATACATATACATTTATTTATATTATACATACACGGACAGATAGATATAGTAGCGCAGAAGTGTAAGGTGTTGACATTTTCTGCAATCAGGTCAGGGACTCGCGATGGCTTTAGTGATTTACCTCTAACCTGCCCTAGGGCAGGTATACAACTTCGCCGTTGCTACCTATACGCTAACGCTTTTCGTTATTATTCCGCGGACGCGAATTTTCTGCTTTCCGAAATTTTTCGTTGACTTTTTTTCTTTTTTTTCTTTTTTTTCTTTTTGCCTCCAAAATCCATCATTTCGTTCCGTCTTCTCGTCTTTCCCTTTTACTGTAGGCCACCGCTACTATTCGCACGTGCTTTCTTTCGTTTAATTTATTTGAAGGTACGCCGTGACTCGTCTGTTTATTAATATGCAATTTATTATACGTACAAGTAGCTAGCGATGAAGTTTTCTTTACGATGGCCGCGCGAGAAAGCCCGTCCTCTTTTCCACTTTTTCCTTTCCTTTTTCTTTTTCTTTTTCTTTTTCTTTTCTTCTTTTTCTCATTCAATCTCCGCGTACCTCTCGCGGTGTGTACACGCGTGCGTGCCGTCTCCGGTCTAGCCCGTAGATTTTCTGCGCTAGCTTTTGCCCTCGGGGTAGTCGAAACTTTGGTAAGAACCGCGCGATTTTATTTCTTCTTTTTTTCCCCCCCTCTCTCTACTTTTTCTAATCTACAACCGGCCGGACACGTGCGTTCAGACCCGAGTATTTTCTACATCGCACCGCGTACACCACGAACTGGTATTATTTCCTCCGACGATCGACGCGCGATTTTTTTTTCTTATTTTTCTCATTTTTTTTTTCATTTTTTTCTTCCGTCATGATTTCGATAATTTTCTTCGGTTTATTTGGCTACTGTATGAGAAAAAAAAAAAATATAGGGGGTGGTTGGTTTTTTTTGTTTTTCTCCGTATTCGTTCCTCCGGTTCCCGTCAGCCACACATCCTCGCACAGCAGAACACGCAGCTATTTTATACGCTCAGTTTTGTCGGATGGAAAAAACCGCCGAAAGGGATGCTGGGACGTTGAATGCATGCGCGCCGTTGGATATACACGGTCGGAATAGAAGGAAGTCTTTTTACTTTTTAGGTATAAACAACTATCACGCTGTTTTCTGTATATATATTTAAAAAGGCGAAAGAAAAGAAGGCGGCTTTCATTGCGCTACTGCTACCCGAACGACGCTGCACGTGTTAAATTATTATATCGTTCCGTTTGCCGCCGCTGCTGCTGCTGCTCCTACGGGCACATACCGCGGGGTTGTGTTAATGTTATGTTTAAAATGACAAGAAGAAAAACTAGACGTGTTTTTTTTTCTCAGACGGGGGGGGGGGGCGGTTTTTTCACCCCCTCTACTCAACTCCCGTAACCCTTGGGGGTTGCGACGTCGGCGTTGACTTTTTAAACTCGGAGGATTTTTTTTTTCATCTCTTTTTTTTTTTTTTCAAGTGTAACCGGGGCGGGAGGGAAAGAGGGATTTTTCTTCTTTCGACGTCGCGACGCAGTAGTCTGTTTTTTTTTTTTTTCTTTTCCGCCCCCCCCCCCCCTCAGTCTCCCACTTGTCGTCCCTCGTCATCAAAATCCAACTGCTGCAGCACGAACTGCAGGGGTTAAGCTGAAAATTTTAACGCCGAGTACAAAATGACTATAGAGAAAATAAAACGAAACGTAAGGAATGGAGGAAAAAAATTTTCCGTCATATATTTTCGAACGTGTCTGCTTCGGTTTGTTCTAGACGAGAAGAGAAACGTGTAGAGAGACGAAGAAAAAAAAAAAAAATTACTGAGAGAGAAAAAATTGTAACATGTGCGCTAGACGTTCGTAAAATTCGTTATCGAGTTTATAAGTTTCCGAAAGAGAATTTCGAAGGGTAAAGAAAAAAAAAATAAATAATAAGAGAATATTCATTGAAATGGAATAAGAAGAATCGGATTAGGTTGGGTAGTTAGGTGTAGAATATTCAGATTCGAACGACGCGTTAAATTCCTAATGACAGTTGGAGAAAAAGAGAAAAAGAAAAAGAAAAAAAAAAGAAAAAAAAACCTTCGTCTATAATGTAAATGGACGCCCCCTTAATTATTGTATACGGTTACTTCCGGTCTGAGAGCGGACATATTGTACCTATACATACATAATATACCGACAAGGTTGCGCGCGGTATATATATGTATATATTCATACAGGATATTATGTACGTACGCGTTTGATGCGATTTGCGTTCTACTGCAGCGTAACGCGCTGCTACTGGAATTGTACTTTCTACAATGTAAGTGAATTGGAGGGGGGGGGGGGGGGGGGGGGGGGGGGTGAAACCGGAGGGAACATCATCGCAAAATGGGTAAAAACTACGTCGGGCTGCTTCTCCAAATTCTCATATTGAAATTGTGAAGCGTCGAATTTCTTCGAAACAAATTTCCGAATCGATCAGTTTCCGAAAATTCTCATTATCTTCGTTTTCTAATGCGTACGACGCTGGTGGATGTCGTGTAGACGTTGAAAAAAAAAGAAAAAAGAAAAAAAAAACGTTAATAAATAATGGTTCTCGGTCTCCTAGGAAAAGAACGAACGACGGAATAAATAAACGCGTTTGACGTGCGCTAGAGGTATATAATATAACAGTCGGTAGATATTTTATACATACTTGCGGCATGATATCCAACCTTGGTAAATTTCGAGAAAACGCGCGCGGCCACACTGTGTCATTTCGCGCTTTATAATATAATCAGGGTCGCGTTCGCTCGCCGCTGCAGCTGATAGCGAGAAACAAGAAATGAGATTTCTTCTTCTTCTTCTTCTTCTTCGTTTTTTTTTTTTTTATATTTTTCTTTATTTTTTTTCTTTTTTTGCTTCTCTCCGCTCGGTGCGCAAAAAGAAATTGAGACGAAATTATCTCAACGCGTCTCAATAATTTACTGTCGTTGTATAGGTACTCGAATGACGTAAAAAAAAAAAAAAACAAAAAAAAAAAAAAAAACAAACATTTTTGCCGCCTGATTTCGAAATGTCAGAATTGCAATCGCTAATTGACCCGGATGTATATATTCTACAAAGCTAATTTCATAGCCGGAGATTTCGAATATTCCAGCGTAACGAAGAACTTACTTACTAGTCACGAGGGTTAAAGGAAATTAGAAATATGGAATTTTTAATCAACCGCTAACGGACGACGGAGATCGGCCTAAAGGGAATTAATCAAACTTGGAAAATAAGGAAAAAAAAGTTAGAAAAAATTTCTTTATCCGGTATATGCGCATAGCCGTAACACATGTCATATATGTGTATATACACACGTAGAAATGAAGATAAAGAGGTACATGAAGTCGCATTATCGTACGTATATAGGCATCGGCGATTGATAAGGTGCATGTATTCCTCATACGTACCACCATGTAAATATATCTATATATATATGTATATATACGTATATGTACACACGCATGTAGTTGGTATAGAGGTACCTGTAATACCGAACGTGGAGACAGGGGCTACAGGTTATCCTCGTCCCACATTCGCATAACACTTTCACTGACGTAACACTTCGGTCTAAACTGTTGCGCCGTACCGCCGCGTAAAATCCTCCGTCTTCACCCCCCTTATCCCCTCCCCCCTCACCGCACACACACACACACACACGTACGTACCTACGTACACCCATTACCTACCCTACTACGCGTGTATCGCTTGCACGGATTTATTATCAAGTACAAACACCTTTTGAATCGACGATTAGAAATTTCATCAAACGAATCTTCGAAAAGAAAATTTGATCATTTCACTTCCATATGTTATATAGAAAAAAATTGGACTGATAATCACCCATGTGACGCGTAGGGAGTGAATTTATTGTTTTTTTTCTCCATTCCGCCATTTTTTCTTTGGTTTTCTTGGACAAGTTTTCTTTCGAACGGTGGAACGCGATTGACGAACTTTTGATTTTCGCATTTTTCTCAATAATATTTTTTTTTTCTCCACATATTTTGCGCTTGGTTACGAGTACGTGAGCTATTATCCTTGAGCCTATATCCTATATGTCTATATATACATGAAATACGAATGTATATTATAATGTTTAAAAGTGTGTTGCGAAGAACAGGTAAACAACAATTTCGCAATATATATACATATATCTATATAATGTTATACGAGGTGGGCAAAAGTTTCTCGTTGTACAGCAAAAAAATCCGCAATCGTTAAAATTCGTATATCGAAGTATCGATAAATACGTTTTCATTTAATCCTTATCATCCTAATTTTTTTAATCTTTTTCTCGCGTTTCGATTTCAAAGAAAAAAAAAATAATATTCCGACAAGAAGCGCGTATTATGTCTGTACGATAATTGCGAGCAAAGTTCCCTTTTTTTTTTTTTTTTTCTTTTTCCCCCCCCTCTTTCTTCTTCATCTTCTCAATAATCTTGACGGTTCTTTAATCGTTGTACAAAGAAAAAAAAAACGACCGCGATAATGATGACGGTAAAGATGAAGAAGAAGAAAAAAAAAAGAAAAAAATATATGTGAAAAAAAAAAAAATGGGGTTGCGCCGGAAAAGCTCGATGCAGAAGGTAATGGGGAATTTCCTGTTTTTCCACGACGTTGAGGGAAGCAGAAGAGAGAAGAAAAGAGAAAGAAAGAAAGAAATGGGGAACACGACACAGTTGATTTTTCGAGGACTGCTGCGTCACTTCTATAAAGTGACACTTTTCTAAGGGTTTTTCACACGTTCGAAAACATCCACCCAACGTGTAGAAAACGAAAGTATATACCGGTTGTAAAATATTCTCGAGTATCGCCACGTTGATATCCTTCCTCGCCGACGAGAAACAGACTTCCTGTAGTTTCGTTTTTAAAGGGTAGCGAAGGATGCGCGTACCTCGGAACGCGAGAATATTTTCAAAAGATTTGTGTCACGGAAAATGAAAAAAAAAAAAAAGAAGAAAAAAAAAGGAAAAGAAACACAGAGATACTGTTTTATTCTCCGATCGACGAGCTCAATTTTTTAATGACTCGTTTAATAAACGGCGTGATTTGTATGTACGGTCGGTACGTGTGTGTGTATATGTATATAAATTTGTACACGTACACGCGAGCGTATGTGTATATAGTAGGGTGTGACGTAACTAGGAATGCGAATCGTGAAGTGAAGTGAAATAAAGTGAAGTGAAGTAACGTTATATGTATAAAAGTAGAGGAGACGTACGTACTTACGTATACGTACGTATATATGCGGCACGTGCTTAGTTGATATTTACGAAACAAGTTCGTTCGCGCGTGGTAGTTGGTAGTGGTAGTAATATGCTGACCGTACGTACCTTACGTGAACTTTTACACCTGTTATTATTACATAGTACGAATTACCGTACGTAAAGAAGTTGGTCATTTAAAATTTTCCCTGCTCTCGCATCCACACTCCTCACCCGTATCGTAACGCGTGTAAAACCCATATCGTTCAAACGGACGTGTACGATAATTTTATGTAATATACGAATAGGTATATACATTATATATTTTTCTCGCACAATTCGCGGTATACCATACATGACACGCGTACATGATACACGGAACGGGGATCTCTTGGCCTACATATTATTCGCGAATTTCTTCAGCTAATCTTTTTCAACGTATAAATGTAGGTCAGACACTTCCTGTTACGTTTATATATATATATATATATATATTTATTACACATAAATATATTTTTCTTCTCTTTTTCATTGAAAAACCCGACTAACGATCGCACACGTGGCACCCGTTGTTATCCGTTACACTCCGCTTTTCCTTATATGTACACGCGTTGTGCGTGTACTTTACACTGTGCGAAAAATTTCCTCAATATTTGATCATTTTTTTTTCTGTTTTTTTTTTTTTTCAATCAAGGCCTCGCAGATTTTTTGGTATCGCTACTATCGAGAAATGGACCCCATTTGGCGCATATTGTCCTCGCTGTTTCATTATTTTTATTTTATTTATTTATTTATTTATTTATATATTTTTTTTTGCAATTTCATACTCGCGACTTGAACGTGCTTTTACGTATCAGTGGCCTTCCGTTTTTCCGGATTTATCATCGCCCTCGTCGTCGTACGGAGATTCCCGTGTTATAAAAGAGGAAATTCGAATGTGTGTCACGGATGGAAAACGATATTTGCGAAAAAAAAAAAAAAATCGATAGAAAAATTCGTACTCGACGGTTTTCCCGAATTTACACGCGATACGCACATTTAATCTGCGACCTGATTCTCGTGTTGCATATTGTTATACCGTTTGACTCGATGATCGATAATTGCAACAAATTTTATAATTATACAGTAGTGTGTACGTAACGATGTACGTACAGCGTAGCTAGAGTGTATTCTCATTAACATACTCTCTTTACATCAATATCTCTATATTATATTTTATTAATTCGTTTTTATCGACTCGTTCGCTCAAGCCACCCGGATTCAGTTCATTCAAACGTACGCTAGCGATAACAACTTCTCTCTTCGTACTCTCGTTTCGATCGGTTGTTCGATTTACTTCATTTTTGACCCCTTTTTTTCCCCCCACCTCGTCGTGCGTAATTGTTTCATACGTTCGGGGAAGAACGCGGGCTTTTGGTTTTGCTTTATATACCGGGTGACGTCGTCGTCGTCGTCGTCGTCTCTGTCTATTACGAACAGGGTTAAACTTAGATACGTTTACGTCTACCGGAGATTCGGCGGGGGTTGCCGAAGGTGGCGAAGAAAGGTACCGCCGGTATACGACGTGTACATTATACCTATATATTCGGTTACTTTTGCAGGCTCGTGGAAATGGGTTGGGGGGGGGGAGGAGGAAGGGGTGGGAAGGGGAGGGTGAAACGTCTAGCCATGGCTAAGTATGACAAACGTGTGCGAAATGGGTACTTTTTTTTTTTTTTTTTTTTTCGTTGTTGTCGGTTCTTCCATTTTCTTTTTATTTCGCTTCTCTACACGTGTGTGTGCGTACACATATACATGAGGGGGGGGGTGGGTGTTCTCGTACACAAAGATTTTACATACCCTTACCTAACGCGGGACGAAGGTGAAGGTTGCGCGGCGAGAAAGTGGAAGCGAAGAAACGACGAGGTAGGGAAGAAGAAGAAGGAAAAAAAAAAAAAAAAAAAGGGGGTGGATGGGGAAAGGAAGGAGAGCCAGAATAGAGGAGAGGCTTTGAAGTCGTTGCGAGACTCCCGCCGCGACGAGAAAAAAGGAAGAGAAAAATATGGAGGAGGAGGAGGAGTAGGACTGAGTAGGAGGAGGAGGAGAAGGAGAATCTGCTTCTCGGTATAGAGTGAGGTAGGGCAGTGTGGGAAGTAAGAAATGCAAAGGAAAACGTTACTAGCGTCGCGACGCCTTTTGCCCACCCTACCTAACGCCGTCATTAACCGACGACTACGACGAGGACGAGGACGACGTCGCACGCCTCCGTCTCCTTCCCTCCCCCCGCAGGTTTATTGAGCCTGGGAAAAGCAAAACTGACTACGGAGGGGGGGGGGGGATGGGAAATGGGGAAGGGAAGGTCGTCTGGGGCGGCCCTATCGATCTGTCAATTCCCTCCCACCGTATCTCTACTATTTTATACACCGACCCCCATTTTTATACCTTTCCCTTTCCTCTGTTACGCTGTGTGTAACGTGCGCGCGCGTTCCGATGCACCCCGTATTTTTCGTTACCAAATTTTTGCCCTCTTCTTTTTTTTTTTCCTTCGTACTCTCTCGACGTCGCGTATCGTGAACCTCGACGAATTTCGAGATGCTGCTGAATTTTCCTTAGCGTCGCACAGAAATGGAAAATAAGAAAGGAAACGGTTTGTACGGGTCTAATGAGAAGCAAATACCGAGATGAACCTAATATCATGCTCTGTATCGCACTTATTACCGCGACGGCTTTCTTTCCTTTCCTTTCTTTTTTTTTTCTTGTTTTTCTTTTTTTTTTTTCTCGTTCACCGTTCCCGATTATTCCCACATATCACACCTGTGTTCCCACATAGCGTGTAATCACGCTACGTCTATTATTTACCCCAGACTTGAGTAATTTATTTATTCATTTATTTTGTTTTTTTGTTTTTTTTTTTTCACGTAAAGAAACGAGTTCTCGAAATTTTTGTAACAATTTAATTTTTTCATCTCCGACGTGAAAAATCGCCGTCAGAATTTCGCGTAGGAAAACTAACTCCGTCGGTACAGAGTGGACGGGATCGGTATACGTGATATGATATTTTACCGCACATATACATATATATATATACATGTTAACCTGGTTACATATGCGACAAAGAAGAGTGACGCGTAGCGAACGGAACGACCTTTCTAGGACGTCGACTTCTTCGTTCTTACGGAGTTATAGGTATACCTATACATACGTACATATAATACGTCGTATATATACATAGTCCTTGTCTAGATGCACATACATCATCCCTATCGCATTGTTACAATATTTCATTCCTTCTGTTCGCGTATTTTTTTTTTTTTTTTATTTATTTCCTTTTTTTTTTGTTTTTTTTTTCTTCCGTTCCTCCCGTATTCTCGTTATATATTCATTTGCATAACCGCTGTTGCACTCGGCCATATAGATTTTCTCTCTGTCTCCCGGTCGCCATCTTTCCGTGATATTCCAACAGTTTTGGGTGGTAGTGGTGGTAGTGGTGGTGGTGGTGCACGTCGCGCGGTATCGGCCGCAGGGCGGGAATTTTGACCCAGACGGTTGTATGACCGTGTAACATCGTTTCGCTCGGGGGGTGGGTTGGGGGTGGAGGTGAAGGTGGTTCGTTGGCGTTGTAACTTTTGGCGTTGCCGGCTGACGCGCGACGCAATAGCAACGGCAACGGCAACGGCAGCGGCGGTACCAAAGCCGCAACGCAGCCGGGTCGGAGCGCGAACCGACGACGACGACAAGGGGTGGGTTATAAAAGAGGAGGGTGTATAGGAAAGCGTCTAGACTCCTCTAGAGCGAGAAAACGCTCGTCGGTTGAAAATATCGCGTGCGAACGAAAGAGAGGGTAAAATTGTAGGAAGGAAGGAGGGAAGGGCGCCGATATACAGACAGAAGAGAAGGGGTGCCTTTTGTCGGATTGCGCCGCACTTGCAAATTCCAAGAGCCCAAGTGTGCCGGCGGGGGGGGGGGGGGGGGGGAGGGGAGGGGGAAAGACTACGGAGTGCGACGGAACCGGGAGAGATGTACCCAAAGTACGTACCTATACCTACCTACCTACCTACCTACCTTATACCTACGCGGCGTGGGAGGGTGGAATAGAAAAGGAAAACTAAAACTTGAAACGGGCGCGCATCGATACAGTGTTTGCGCAGGGGTGGCGGTGGTGGTGGTGGTCGTCGTGCAGGTGGTCGGTGTGTACGGTACGGTAACAGGCGACGGGAAAGGGAAACTCTGCCGTGGGGGGTGGGGGGGTGTGAGAGGAGGGCGGAGGGATGGCGAAAAGGGGGAGGGGAGAAAGCAGTGAAAGTCCTAGCGCTCAATAACCCCGGCGTTCAAGGTCACGGTCACAGTTCCCGACGACGTTCCTCCGCCACCGAACCCACCCTCGGCCTGCACCCTCAACCTTCGACCGACCCACACCGCGTCGCGACGCTCTACCGCACGCACACACGCGAACGCAACCCCCACCCACCCCCTCCCCCTCCCCCCTTTCGACCCGGGACATCGGCGGCGTACGCCGCCCTCGGTATATACCGAGAGGGGTGGCTGATACTCGGCGCTCTCTATACCACCCCCCCAGACAGACGATACCGTGGATACGTATGTACGTGGAATATACGTACCGCGATTTATATACGTACATGTGTATGTGCGTTCTCATAATACTCCCCTAGACAACGAGCGGCGTTACGTGTACACCACCCTCATTTTCATCTGGGATAAATGATCGTCTCGGTTATGTCACCCCCCCCCTCCCACCGTAATATTCCGGATCGTTTTTTAAAAATTCGTTTTAGGCAATTTTTCGAATCTGTATTTTCGATATTTCTTTTGATTTTTGACGTTGCGTTCTCGAACATTCGGTATATGCGCATTTCCGTTGCGTCTCCGTGTAACACACGCGTTAAAACAAAGGGAAAATTCGACACGCGAAGTCGAAATATTATATCATCGTCTATCGATTTTTTTATACGCGAATAAATATGTCAGGGAAACAAAGATAAAGAATAAAAAAAAAAAAAAAACAAAAAAAAGGGAAAAACTTTGGGAGAGTAAGAGGGGTGCGAAACAAAATTTTTTTTTTTTTTTTTATGTTACCAGCTACAACTGTACAGGTTACGGAAAAATATTTTTCCGATTGGAAATTTCGGTCAGATTCGAAAGTCCATTAAACACCCGATTACGTCGAAATCGCAGGCACATGCAGGAGAAGAATCTACAGATTCCTTTTTTTTTTTTTTTAACTCTGTACTTCAACTCTAGTGGTTCGTCGCAAAATTGGGAAGGAAATGTCTCCGAAATTGAAGAAGGATACCGAATTGATTTCGAGATACATTTTTTGGTAGGAAATAAGGGCAACCCCCGTCTAGAACTATTTGCGGTGTCGCGGTAGAATGGAATGATTTTTCGAAGGCTGCCGCTCCTTACCCCGTCCGAGACGGGGGTTCGGGCGAGTTGGAAGACTGCCTGGAAACAAGAAGACAGCCGATTATGATTTACGATAAAGATCGGTCGTTCGGGTAACCTTGACCGTGGCGTATCGAGCGCCAGCCGAACCCGGCAGTCTCCATGGCTACGGCCGCGCGCGCGATACTCATCCCTATATATGTATATGCCCTACGCACCTCGCGTACGGGAGAGGAAGAAGAAAGGACGAACGAACGAACCAACGAACGATGGGTAGGCCAAGAGGAAAACTAACTGCTACCGATTATACATACATACGTATGTATGTATGGTACGTATCTACGCAACGTACGCCAAATCCCACAAATGAGCAAAGAAACGAAATAGGTATATCGGAGGGATGCGAGATTTCTTCGAAAAAAATAAAGGACGCAGACGTCCTTCGCCCGAGAGAGAGACACCGATTTTTTTTTTTACTCTTCTGATTTTCCGTCTCCGTTTTTCGATCGTTGAAGAAAAAGAAAAAAAAAAAAAATGAAAGGAAAGGAAGGGAATTATTCTCGTTTCGTAGAGGGATCCTTCGAAGGAAGCGTTCCGCGGATTGCGTCATTTGTGAGTCCCGCGGACGGTACGAAACTGGAATATCGAAGAACTTTGCAGAACGAGTCGCGTGAGGTCGAAAATGTTGATGAAAAACTGCCGTTTCCGCGGCGGTCGCAGCGAGCCAAAAAATAGAAAGATCACAACGTGGAGGGACCGGATAAAATGAGAAAATAGGAACAAGGGATGTATATGAAATTATACGCAATTGGGAAGGCGAATCAACCGCGATAATGATTCCTTTGATGTACATTCATATTGGTATGATGATACGAACGGGAATCTCCACAGATGAATCAAAAAAATTGAATTTTTCGACGCAATTTTTCGATGAAACTGACAGAATTATCGCCGTTGCGTGTACAAATCTCGATATTATACGCGTACAGTTTCGCTGGCGATTCCCGCGTTTTCGTTTCTTCCGTATTCGATTATCGCCTTATCTTCCTCTCTACTTTTCGCTACTGCATATACATACATATATATACATATATATATTTCTCTCTACTCCGTTGAATATCGAGAGTCGATCGAAACCGACCCTCGCTCACCTTCACCGCGCCCTTGTCCGTCATACGCCCGTCGTCTAAGACGATGATTCGAAAAGCAACCCCCCCCCCCCTCCCCCCATATAGTAGGCGAAAAAAGTCACGACGACGTCGAGACGCTCGTAACGTATACCGATTCGCGATACGGGCGACGAAACAAGCCGGATAAAACGAACGATGATAATTAAAACACTCGAAGTAAATGTGATTCTTCGAAAAACTGAATCGAAAAACTGATAACGGATATTAGGGGGGGGGGGGCAAGCATCGATCCAGGGATACCAAAATTTTCTTCATCACCTTCTCAAGGGCGTCGCGCGCTGCCACGTCCTACGGGGGTTTAAATATACACGTGTGCAATATGAATATTATACAATAATTTTAGGCCTCGCCAAAAAGTAGCCGGATTTTTTTTTTGGACCACGCGTGAGCGGTGACAGCGGAAAAAAAGGAAAAAAGAGAAAAAAAAACGAAAATATTAAAAGAAGCGACGAAGAAGAAGCAGCGGCGGAGGAACAGACGGGTGGTAAGAATCGAAGAACGAAAAAAGAAAGAAAGAAAGAAAGAAGGAAAGTTCGTTCCTTCTTCGGAGGCCGAATCGAAGGAGAGGATTCCTCCGTACGTACCTCGCGAAATCCTAACCTGACCTAACTCGAAGCTCGTCCCGCAAGGGTGTTCGTTATTATTATTCGGTCCCGTACAACAGACGACGGACGAGCGCGACGACGAACGCGGTGAGGCAAAGCAAAAAAAAAAAAAAGGGGAGGAAAAAAAGGGGAGGAAAAAAATTCGCGGGGAAATAACGAGAGCGTAAGAAGACGGAGAAGATGGCGAGGAGGACATCGCGGGCTGCAGGGAGGGTCCGGCGGTCACCGCCGAAAAGGCTGCGGGGGGGGGGGGGGGGGGGAATAGGTGTGCGCGCGTATGGAGTCTTTTCCGAAAATTAGACTCGTTTCGGTCGATAAGCAGGCAGGTTCAAGGACGGCCACGCCCTGTCTGCTAACCCCAAACCTCGGCACGCCTATATAGCGAACGACTCTCTCACCCCTCGCCCCGAACGGGCGTCGCGACGCCCCGATACGCAATTTCTACACTAGGAGCGTACGGGGCGCGTCCGTAGATTCGTGTAGCCGACCGTACGTACGTGTGTATAGGAGGCGGTGTGTGTGAAAAAAAAAAAATAATAATAAAAAAAAAAAAACAACGCCGACGTCGACCCCGACCCCGACCCCGAGCGAGAGCGAGAGCGAGACCGCGACCCCTAAACCTGACCCAACCTGACCCCTGCGAACTCGCCTCGCCAGACTGAGAACCCCCAATATCATCTCCGAAAACTATAGCTGCCGACGGAACAGCTGTTCGTTACTCTCGTCTTCGTCGAGATGTCGACCTTTGTTTTTCTTACTTTTTCTTCTTCTTATTCTGAATTTTCATTTTTTCTTCCGGTCGAAGGAGAGATTTTTTTGTTTTTTTTCCAAAAATTGAAATTTGCAGGATATGCGAAACAGGCGGATTTTCAGATATTTGTCGGGAAATGAAGAAAAAAAAAAAATATTCTCTCTTTCGAGAGTATTTTATATTTGTTAATTTTTTTTATTTCATTTTTATCAACTCCGCGATACGCCCGCCTCGTCTCAAGTGGCTATTTTATCTACAGCCCGAACCGTCGCGGGCTTGAAATAAAAGAAGAAAAAATATCGCTTTTTTTATTTTATTTCATTAAACTTTTTTCTCTCCCAATTTTCTTTCTCCGACTACTGGAAAGCGTGATCGACGGTAGTTTGGATTTTGAAAAGAGAGAAAAAAAGATTCGCGAACGAAAAGAAAATATGAACAAAAACAGGGAAAAGTATTTTTTTTTTTCTCAAAAAATCAGCCAATGCCACGCACGTTAAAGCCGGGCGTTTCGAAAAGACGTCATCGCTCTGGTCGAAAGGAAAAAGCGAAAAGCAAAAAAACCAAAAAAAAAAAAACAAACTAGAAACTATAATATTAGATAGTGAACTCGCAGCTCTGCGCGGTCGCGAAGTAAATATACATATATATATGCATGTATATATATAGACACATTACGTATACGTGTATATAGAGTTGCGCCTAGCCTATGAAACGGAGCGTTGACCAGGGTCAGGGACGGACCGGGCTAAACTCTGTTATAGATTACGTACATACATACGTATCCCTAGATCTTTTTTTGTATGTATGTACCGTATATATATACAATATTACATTATCTACACTCACCTACGCCCACGTTTTTCAATATGTATATATTAATAATACGCGGGTGGTGCGCAAAAATGTTTCCATACATATATATATATATATATGTATATGTATATATTTAACATTACATCTATGTAGGAATATTATTTTTGCGCGACCAAGTCGTACGACGTCTATATTTGCGATTATGCGTGTGTGTGTGTGTGTGTGTATATATATAATACACGTATGTGCATTTATGTATTATTACATACACACCGAGCAATATTTGCCTCATTTAAAAGTGGACATAATAATTTTTATCGTTACGATTATTAATATTATTAGCAATGTAGCCTTTATCGTTCAGAGTACATATACATATATGTATATACACTGTATGTGCCCGCTGCTCTTCGTACATGTAACAAAATAATAACAACATTTTTTTAATCGGTTTGCCGAGTGCATCTCATCGCGAGTTTTTTTTTTTTCTTCTTTCTTTCTCAAATTCTATATTCCTCTTTCATTCTTGAACTGTGTGACCCTTTCATATATTACACGTACTGTGTATGTACGAACAACGTTACATAGAAACTATATGTACGATACGCTAAAGTATATGAACGTATGTACACGTATGTACATATGTAATTTTTTTGCGCGCGCGCGCCATGGAAGTTTAATATCTTCGTTCGAAGAAGAGAAGAGAAGAGTAGAGAAGAGAAGAGTGGAGAAAAAAAAAAAGAGGGTTCCTTTTTTTTTTCGAAATCTTAATTAAATAATTATATTATGTCTCATAATTATTATTTATCAGGAAATAACGACGACAAATATGTTTCAGGCGTATATTAATATAATCGTTCGAGAGACGACAAATAGACGGGTGAATAAAAGAGGGGGG